>NW_010160380.1:0-26618 GCF_000695765.1 Mesitornis unicolor | reverse complement strand
CAACCAAAACCCCCTCACAGAAAACCCAATAGACCTTTAAAGAACATCTAGTCCAACTCCCCTGAAGTAAGCAGGGACAATGTTACCAGATCAGGTTGCTCAGAGCCCCATCAAGCCTGACCTTGAATATCTCCAGGGATGGAGCCTCCAACACCTCTCTGGGCAACCTGTTCCAGTGACCTATCGCTCTCATATTGAAGAACTTTCTCATAATATACAACCTAAATTTACCCTCTTCTGGTTTAAAACCATTACCCCTCATCCTATTGCTACATGCCCTAGTTAACAGCTTTTCCCCAGATTTCTTATAGGCACCTTTCAGGTATTGGAAGGTTGCTATAAGGTCTCCCCGGAGCCTTCTCTTCTCCAGGCTGAACAACCCCAACTCTCTCAGCCTGTCTTTATAGAAGAGTGCTCCAGCCCTTTGATCATCTTTGTGGCCCTCCTTTGCACATGCTACAGGACTTCAATGTCCTTTTTGTGTTAGGAACTCCAAAGCTGGACACAGTACTCCAGATGAGGTCTCACCAGAGCAGAGTAGATGTTTGCCATTAAGCATTTACTGTCTATAGGCTCACAATAATTTCTATTTCGAGCCTATATTTTGGCATCAATTAACAATTGTCTTCTTGCAAGAGTACCGCTTTAGTAGGCAAAATGGAAAGTACAAATCACTGTATATAGTAAGAAGTCATCCAGCTATGCAATTATTAGATCAGTTTTTATCTTCTGCTGAAGTATAAATGCAGCATAGACACATAAAAGCATATGAGGGAGGAGCTACCACAATGCACTAGCCAGCAAGAAACTCCAAATATGCTATGATACCCTGATATATTTACATTATCATTTAAAGTATTTGAAACAAAGTTTTAAAAAGTTAGGGATATAGATCTTCCTGAGGGTCCGAATTACCTATACAGCTATTAATTTTCATTCAGCTTTTCTCTTGATTAACAAACATGTAAGAAAGCTTAACATGTTTACACAGTAGTACAGATGGTTTATAGGACAGACTTGATCCAAGTCCTGCACAAAAACTCCCTGCAAGAACTTGAAGTGAATAAAAGGTAGCAAGAATCTTTGGCTTGTAAAATTATTGTACAAATGTGTAAAAAATCAGTCACTGCTGTTGGGCACCTTTATGTGGTCATGTCATTGCTATAACATGCATGACTGGAATCCACATTCATAATCTTCTTGAACATGTTTCTCTCAACCTCACTAGAGTAAAACAGAAACACGTCACATTGTGTGTGGTTTGGATAAGCAGATGATGTTCTTTCTTTATAATTTCACTAGTGTCACAACAGAAAAAAAAAAGATGACCCTCTGCTTTAACACAATTCAGTCAGAGATTTGACCAATGCTAACATAAATATCAAATACCCCACTAACTTCAAATACATTCTGGTTCATGACTTCATGCAATGAATAGAATATTTTCTCACACTCCTGTAATAAATCTCCCTTTTAGGATAGGTTAAATTAAGATAAAACTACACTTTGAATTTGATAATCCATTAGCTATGTTTTAATTCCGTCTGTAATACATGAAGTAGATTCTGATGGTCTGAGTTCATCTTTTAAAGAAAACATCTTTATAAAACTATATTCTATGGCTAATTCAACATCAAGTGCTGATTCCACATTTAATGTAAGCAAGCCACAGAAAATATATATTTTCCCAACACTATGTATTTTTCATACCAATGACTCATGCAATTGTTAAGCAAGAAATCCAAATTTTTTTCTCTGACATCAGAGAAATAAATTGATGGAAAACTTCCTTACAATATATTTTGAAAAACTGGAGAAATATATAGAAATTCATATTTTCAGGGACAGTAAAAATTTAGGTTATAATAAGGATATCTTAAATCTTCATGGACCTCCAGTGTTTGCTGTGTTTATCTAACAGCTGCATGACACAGCTGAGTGCAACTTAGGCTAACTAAAGAGAGGCATTGAACTGAGCAATAAGAGACATGAAAATGGTGTAAAAAAACATGGGGAAAACGGATATAAAGTGGAGTAGCACAAAGAATATGGTTTTAGAATAGAGAAATCCAAGATCTATGCAATGGGTACACGAAGGGATGATCAAAAAAGAAACAAGGTTTTATGGCAATGTAAGGAATGTCCTAAAAATAAAATAACATTTTGTCTCAGTATTCATTAGACATCATAAGATTGATGTGTATGGAAAAGATGTGGTGGAATAAAGTGGAATGACATATTCACAAATCCAATAGCAAATGAGACAGGGAAGCACATAAAGAAATGGTCTATGAAACTGATTAACCAAGCAGACTGAAGAAAAGGCAGTTCTACTTCTGTTTGTCAGTAATGCTAGAAAAATGCATCAAATTTTTATATACACATATAAAGAAATATTTATATGAAATTTATAGCAAACTTTTTACTGAAACTCAATAATGTCAGTGCCCTCATCCTTCTTTATACACATTCATACATGGCGACTGCTAAAATGTCATTTCTGTAACTGAAGTGAGTGGTAATGTAAAACTATGAATATCCTGAAAAATCAGACAGATGTAAGAATAAATGATGAGAACATCTGGGAGCAGAAGTTCAATGTAGACTTTTGGCAGTTTGGGACTCCATTCTTTAATTTTCCATCTGCAAATGGTGATACCAAGTCTGCATGCCTTTATGAGGCACATGAGGAAGAAAATAATCTATTATCTCTGCAATATGATGACTCTCCTATAATTTGTAAAACGTATATAATATATAATTTGTATAATGTATATAGTGTAGAGTTTTATTCAGTGCAGAGCTTAGAGGTTGTGCTGAAAAAGGATATTATGATTTAAAAGTACATTGATTAGACCCATGAAGAAAGCACCATTCATCTTATGCATTGACGGAGGTAAGAGTCTAATATTAAAAAAAATAAACCACAATAGTGGTCAGTCATGTAATTAAAGACTGCATCATCATATGTGTACAGAAATGCAAAACTGTATGTGATTTTATTATTATTTTTCAACTAAAATTCTTCTTTCAACCTAAACATTAATTGTCATGATTGTAAGGAGAAAAGAAATGTGAGATTATATTTGCCAAGAGATAGACTTCTGCATTTTTCTATTTTTACTCTAACACAGCAGAAATATTTCATTCATGGTCCTCCAAAGCCTAAGGAAGGCAAAGGCTAAAGATAGGCAATATTTCTGAGGTAGCTCAGATCAAGAGTCACCTTCTCTTCTCTTCTCTTCTCTTCTCTTCTCTTCTCTTCTCTTCTCTTCTCTTCTCTTCTCTTCTCTTCTCTTCTCTTCTCTTCTCTTCTCTTCTCTTCTCTTCTCTTCTCTTCTCTTCTCTTCTCTTCTCTTCTCTTCTCTTCTCTTCTCTTCTCTTCTCTTCTCTTCTCTTCTCTTCTCTTCTCTTCTCTTCTCTTCTCTTCTCTTCTCTTCTCTTCTCTTCTCTTCTCTTCTCTTCTCTTCTCTTCTCTTCTCTTCTCTTCTCTTCTCTTCCTTTGAAATAGTAATGGAATACCAACTCTGGCACAAAGTCACGAGACACACTGGTTTTGTAGCTTGAACATTATAAGAGGCTGGAAAGAAGCCTTGGTAGGTCATATTTTTTGAAGGGGGGTTGGTTGTGGAGTTGGCTTTCATCTATGTTGTGTGTTATTTGAAGACCAAGCCCTGCCAGCTGGTACACACACAGCACTGTAGTCGCTCTCTTATTCCACAACTCGTTCTGCAGCGAAAGATGATAATCGAAGTTTCAATTCACAGAGCAAGGTAAAAGCCACATTAACATTATATGAGATAGCTGTGAAAGAACATGAGTTGAGGCCAATTGTGTATTCCACCCATGGTGTGGGACTCAGTAGGCTTCCTGTGCTCATGATAACCTTTAGTAGCAGGAATCCAAAACAGATCCTTCAAGGTTGTGATGCTGAGCTTTACAAAGCCTGAGCTATGTCACTCAGCTCTGCCAATAAAGTACACAACAGTGACTGACATCCAAAGAAACCTAGATACAAAACATAAAGGAGATAGGCATCTACTAGGTTAGAATTTAGTACTTCCATAACAGAGAGTTTTTTGTGGAATCTGTGGGTGCCAAAGATGTCACAAACATAAGCAAATGATGCAGCACTTTCTGAAAGATACTCTGTTGTTTCACCTCAGCTAAACCGTAATTGGATGACAGATCCTCAAGCTATTTTATACTCATACGATGGTATGACAATTAGTAAAAAACTTATAATTCCTTACTTTTATTAGTAGAACCATGTTTAGGAATAATTTCTGTAATTTTAAAACCAGAAACAATTACTACAGTGTTTTCCCTTGAAGATTTTAAATGCAAGAATTCCAGAACAGCCCTCCTTTCTTGAAGATAAACATGCATTGCTCTGCAGATACCTTGACCAGAGCTTAATTTTTGTTATTACCTGTAGTCTTATTGAGCTAGCTATCTGCAGGCTGGACCTAGGAACCTTTGTAATGTGTCTGTCCTTGATCCAATTATATTCATTGATAGTCTGTTCAGATCTCAAACACTTTTTAAAATTGTATTCCCAGAGAAATTCTTCTTGTTTCTCTCACTTGGACTTCGCAAGTTCATACTGAAGGTGATGCTATATTTGGTAAAATATTACTCTGGTAGAAGAGGGGATTTATTATGATCCTTGGCTTCTGTTTGCTCATCCTCACAAGCATGACATAAAAGGGGGCTGCTGAGATGAGCAGGACAGACTACACAAATCCAGTTCATCTGCTGCTTGTAAGTAGCAGAGTAATGTAGATTGCTGTGCCAGAAAAGGATTATACTAGAAACTGGATATCAAAATCAGAAATAGTAATTTTGACCTTTGTTTTCAAGGGAAATGAAGAGCCAACTGGGGTACACACTGTTCGTTGTAAATTTACATGCACTATACACTGAGCAGGAACGATAAATAGGATTAAGTAGTATGAATGGTATAAATGACTAACAAGGTACAGAATAATAATAGTTAAGCATTGCACTTGGACTATTTAACTTGGCAGTCATATAATTTATGTTTAAGAGAACTCTAAGCAATTTAGACCACCTGCTTCTGAGACTTTTTTTAAACATCAGCTCCTAAATAGCCAAGAGAGAAGTAGTTGCAGTAATCCATTTAGACAGCAAAAACATTATTTCAAAAATATTAAGCTTAAAATAAAAGCAAAAAAAGAAAAAAAAGTAGCCCTAAGCATGCGCTGGAAGGAAAGCAAAGTAAATATCTCCTTGGTTATGGATTGACCAGGATCATTTTAAATGCAAGAGATTTATATTTGACAGGAAATCTTTCAGCCGGACTGTAGAGGAAGGGTTAACCCAAGATAATGCATATCTTTTGGTGATAGACTAGTTGCTTGGAAGAATTACAATAGGGGAAATTCGATAAAGAAAATCTGTCTCAAATGAACTGCACTTGCTGAGACCAGGACAACATATCAGCCAGTTAAATAGGAAAAGTTTAGAAGAATGTAATGAAATAAATAGATTAAAGACATGTTTCTTGTCTTAATAACACGTTTGGTTTCTTTTATTTGAAATAACCTTGAATGTTTTCTTGAGTGCTTTCTTCGACACATTTCTCCTCAACCAGTGTAATGAACTAGTTGCAGTGGTGTCTTTCATTGTATCACAAGAAATCTGGCTTCAAACAGCTCTCTCACCATGTAGTTCTGGGATTTTCAGAGAAATATAGAAGCAGCATAGCCAGCTTTATTAATAGACAGGGAGTAAATACACCTTGCATTTCCTTCTGCACCTTACTGATATGCAGAATTTATGGCATTATTCTACTCACTTTTCAATTCTTTCACTGTAAAATTAAACTCCAAGAAGAAAAACAACTTATGTTAGTAGCACAGGATGTTATGATTTTGATTAAGGTGCCACACAGGAGAAAGAAATAGTAAAAAATATTCTAACCTCACTCAGGTTTAGACACAAATAAGTAAAGACAGTGTCTTTTTATTATTTCATAGATAACAGATTTAGTTTCATACATCTCTTATGTACTCGCAGGCCATCAAAACCATTTTTTTTTCCTTCAGTCTGAAATGGACATCTTAATCTAACATTTTGATGTCACTTCCCCTTACAGCGATTCATCTGATGATGCCTACTGTCATAACAAATCTAAGTTGTGATCCCCAGACTGCAGAAGTGTTTGTAGAATAAACATTGTCTGGAAATCTTTCCTAGGAAAAACGTTTTACCTAGAGTATTTTAAAATAATTATTTGGGGAAAAAAATAGTCATTTTTTATGCAAAATGGGAGAAAAGACAAACAGAATTAAATGTGAATCCTTGGTACAGATAAAGAAAGATGAAGACCATAATAAAACTCTTAATTGTATTTAAATTTATTTAAATGGGCATAAGTCAATTAACTTGCTTAAGAATTTTTGCTTAAAGCATTCATCATTGATCTGCTTCTTTAGGCATCTGCATATACCCCTGAAAATCTGTTCTAAAATCTCAGTGGAGACTTATTTATTACTACCGGTCTTTCACAATTTCTGAGGATTTGTAACTATGACTACAGCATTACTGACTACCACTGAAGGGTAAAGTATTTTTATCCTGGTTCAACACTGAATATTGTTTATATATTCATTTGATTCTATGATCATAGGATTCTGACCAGGGTTGTATGGGTTTTTGTTTTTGTTCCTCCCTTTCCCCATTTCCTCCTTCTTTTAGTCATTACCAACAGAGCAAGTCTCATTATTTGCTTTATGCAGACAGGTAAAGCCATTAAAATAAGAAGCCAGTGCTATACTTTTAAAGTCTTTTGTTCAAAGAATAACAAAACTTGAAAATAACAATTTAAAAAACATCTAAGATTTTTTTTAGGGAACTAGAATTAAACTGAGAAAAGGCCATAGGCAAGCAGCACTACAAAAGACATCCAAGTTCTTCTATTCAGTGCATTCGGAGAGCTTAGCAACACCATATAACAATGACAGTCACCAGACTGCTTAAATAGCAAACAGGCTAAATCCAGTGATAGACCATATTGTGATCATAGATCGAAAACTTAGCACCATATGAGCTACCATGAAGAAAATTAACTCTATCTCAGCCAAAACACACACACCTTGGTGCAGGCAGAGCTAAGAATCTCATCAACTTTCCACAAAGATAGAGGTAGTTCTGAAAGCAGGAACTTCAGAAACCTTACCAGAGACAATGCAGTGTATTATGAAATTCGTGGGTGTTATGTATCTAAAAACTGTTAGGAGTAGTGGGGCTACCCTCATAAGAGCTCTGGTGTGCCTGGCTTTCAAAAAGTCTTGTGCTAATAAGACAGTTCTGCATTTCTGAACAGGTCTTCAAAATACCATAGTCCTTTCAAAAATCTTTTATTTGCTTCTCAACCTACATCTCTCATTTAGATGCTTGAAACTATTAAAGGATTACTTTCTTGAATGGGAATTACTAGGTCAGGTTCTACCTTCCGTTTCACATCTAACCTCCACAAAGATATGAGTGCTGTTGCATTCATCCTTGTAAATCACCCAGTCCACAGTCATGCCTTACCTGAAGTACACAGGAAATCTAGCGTGTCTAAAATGTTGGGATATGCTGGTATAGGCAATCTCAGTGCTTCTAAATTATATTGGGTGAACAGTATCTGTTACTGAAAATGTTTGACCTATAAAGTATTTATCCACCTTAGGAAGCAATCCATGTGCTGGGTGGCTGCCTCAGGTAACTGATGAGAACACTACTGTATTTCAAGATTAAGCAAAGAGCAGATTTTGTTTCTTTGCAACACCTTTATAGTGTCTGCCAGCTGATGCAGTGATTTAATTATTTTCTTTTGAGCAGCAAAAATAAAGATTCAGAATCTACTTGTGCTACGAATAAAATGGTGATCACATTGTTTTCTAAAACCTATTTCTTCATATATTCCAACTATTCTCTAGTTTTTCATGTACAGAAATTTCTGTTGCTGTCCTGGTTTGAGTTAAATAAAATTAATTCTCTGTTTAATTATTTTACTTTTTCAGTTAAGTCTTTTCTAAGTGACTGTGCTTTCTGAAACTAACAGTATGTTTTTCCAGACAGTGTCCACTTCTACAAGTGATAGTTCTTGATGTTTATAGTTACTATTAGGTGTGGTATATAAACATGGCTCTTGCTGATACTTGCGCCTATGGAAATCAAGGCCACTGCCACATCATGGTGCCATATTGGGGGGTCTTAAGTGAGGTGTTGCACCTGTGGGGAGGAGCAGACAGGAAAGATGACCCAAAACTGACCAACAAGGTATTCCATACCACATATATCACACTCAGTATAAAGCTGAGGGATCATGAGCATCAAACCCTTCCCCGCTCTTTTCCCCTTCTTCGCTTCTTCAGACATGACTGATGTCTGAGAAGAACCCTGCCAGTTCTTCTGCCTTCAATCCTGATCCTTGCATTCTTCAATCTAGTTCCTGAATCCTGCTCCCAACTGCTGCTGAGTCCAGACTTTTCCAGTGCCCTGCTCCACAGAGCCTCTGGTGATGATCACTGGGAGGTGGGTGGGGGAAGAATTTAATATTGGCTTTGCATATATTTGTATATATTTCATTATTTGCCTATTAACATTATTATCCTGTATTATCATTGCTGTTATTGTTATTGTTATTGTTATTGTTATTGTTATTGTTATTGTTATTGTTATTGTTACTATTTTTTTATAAAACCTATTATTTTTCTTTTCGAACCCATAAGTCTCTCTCCCTCATTCTCTTTCTCTTCTCCTTCTAGGGAGGAGAGAGGCATTAATAGAAAGTATTTGTCAGTAATTTAGTGGCCAGCCCAGCCCTAAACCTCAACAGTTGTGTAAAACATAATGAACAGGCTGCTAGGAGTCCTATATATTAGAAAGCTGTGCGATGAAAGAATTGGGCAAGGAATTTTTTGTGCAACTTCCCATCTTTATGTATAGGTTAATCCTGAATATAAAAACATTTAAAAATTATATTTAAAAAGTTTCATTTCCAAATTTTTATGTAAAATGACTAACTGAAGTTACATAGATGTACAAACAGGTGCGTAGAAGGCTGTCTTGCATTATAAAGAAGCTCTGCTTCACAGGGCATTTCAGTGGGACATGACTAAATATAGTAAGTTTAAGAACCTTTTAAACATGGCTTTCTATCAGCAGGTTTTGCAGAAGCAAGACATCCAGATGGCACTTGAAAAACACAATGATGAATCAAGCCTTTAGAATGCAATATTCATCACATTAGCAGATATAGCAAGTTTTGCCAACACCTGGTAATCAACAAATATTTCTTGCAGTAGAGCCATTAAATGGACTAAATAGAAACTGTGGGACACCTGTTAACAAGGTCTTCAGCTGAGGAGAAAGTCTGGTTTTCCTTTCTTCTAAGATTTATAAATCACATCACACAAAACCATCAGAATATTTATTTGGGAAAAAAATGCTTAAAAAGCATTATTTAATAGAAAAACTGACTAAAGAGAAAATAAAATTTCAGGGGAAAAAAGTGGTTATTACAACTTTCAGGTGAATATTTCTGGACACAAAAATAGGAGGTAAGTAAGTGTTCAGTTCTCACTGTTTTATATTTATGTTCCTTGAAAAAAATTTCCTTTTGCCTTTAAAATGTCTTTATTATTTTTTTCTATTGTAATCTGTATGAACACAATAATTCATGAGAGTATTTCTGTCAAATACCAAAGAGTAAAGAAGCTTTTGTACTGATATGAAAATGTTTTCTATAGCTTTCAACTCTCTAGTGTCATAAAGTAGTTTAAATTTCAACCTACCACCATTGTAATTTTGTTTCAAAACCTAAATGAATACTATTTAGACCTCTTTCTATGGAATGTTATTTAAAGTATTGTGAAAGCTCTCTACTTACTAAATATAACAGAGGAAAAAACCTTATGGTTAAAAATAGCATATTTCAGATCAGATCAATCGGCCTATTATAGTCACACAGTATCTGGAATACTACTTGTAGACAAAACTACTGGATATTGTGGATTTTCTCAGTGTATCATAATTGGATGTAAATTTCAGATCTCAGAACTTTATCAAGATACCAATTTTCCACAACAGAAAAATAAATGCTGCTGTTGAGTAATAAGTTGCATCTCAGTCTGTAGACACAGTACAGAAAATCTGATTTCCACCGTATGAGTCTGCCCAGAGCCTGTTACAAGGCAAGACCATCAGAAGGGGGTGATCTCCCATCATGTAGGTAGAATTTGAAGCATCCAGTATGTAAGTGTTAGAAGACAAGTTATTCCATGCAAGCTTCTCCATAGTGCCTCCACTCTAGTATATCCTCTGAACAGAGGAAACATAAAAGGAATATGGTGAGAGGCAAAGGAGGAACTCTCAGCAATCTGCACAGTGTGGTTATATTTTTCGGAAAGTACATAGGAAATCAGTTCACTCACACCCATTGACCCAGGACAAATATTTTTAAATATTTGTTAAATATTAAAATATTTAAATATTTAAATATTTTTTAATATTTGTTAAATATTTATTTTAAAAAAATATTTTAAGGACTCCAACTGCAATGGTTACATGATTCAACACTTACTTACATGACTGAAGCTTTTATATCCCTGTACAAAAGTAAAGTTATATTGTCCTCAGTGTGGTATTCAATTGTAGCCTCTAGGAGAACTTTTAGTCCTCATTTTAGTTCCTGAATATGTATTTTATCACAGCTTTCCTCCTTGTAGTGTTTTCCAACGGAAGTACACAAGTCCCACTGATTTGCATTACTGGCATCGATGAAAAGCTATCCATGTTTATCATGGCCACATTTCCTTCACGTTTCAGCTATGGAAACAAAAATAAGAGAACTGACAGATAAAGTCATGGAGACCTGCAGTTAAAATACGTTTTATCTTTTTCTTCTGCTTTTTATTTGACATTAGTTAATCCAGTTAGACACTGATAATCCAAACCACTACAAATGACGTTTCTTTCAATGATAATTTTCAGTTGTGAGATGCCTTTTTCCCACATTTATAATCAGGATCTGTGTAAATCAACATGCCCATTTGTGTCAAGTAGTATTACGAATCTAAATATTGGGAGGCCTAAATATTACAGCCAGTTTTTTTTACAGTCTGTGTAGAAAAATTGTTTCAAAAAAAATTTCAGAGCATCTGAATTACTGTAAACTTCTACATCACTGTCTCCATCTACTCATTCGCTATTCATGGAAATTTATGAAACTGGCACCTAAACATAGAGCTAAAGCTCATTGTATGCTTCCAGTTCCAGAGAAGTTTTGTCTGAAAAGATGTCATCTCATGGTCTACCCAAATTAAAACCACCATCAACACTAAAAAAAAAAAACCCAGCTAGGCAATTCCAAGAAGATAAAAATGTGGCTGTGCTCTCCTTTCACTGTTCTTCCAGCTGCCTCAGGGAAATGGAGCATTCTTACTCTTTTAGTAATGCAGCTTCCTGCTTGTTTTAAATTGATATTCTTTAAGAAAATAAACTATTTTGTTTCTTGTTAAACCAGGTTTAATTAACACTTCTAAAGTCTTCTGTTCCATTTAGGTCCAGCCATCCTTCCCTCTTTCTTAGCCACAGCTTTCTCAGTGGATGGAAGACTGCAGATCTTCTCAAATCTTTTGTGGCTAAGGCCTTTTGTACAAAATGTGTGTATCCTGGTTTTGCTGGGATAGAATGATAGAATTAATTTTCCATTCAGAACTGCATTTCTGAGAGGACTATAGTGTTTGATATAGTGAAAACAAGCTGGTAATACACTTTGGTTTAGTTTTAGCTGGGACAGAGTTAAGTTTCTTCATAGTAGCTAGTATGAGGATTTGCTTTGGATTTGTGTTGAGAATAACACACCCATGTTTTGCTTGCTGCCAAGCAATGCTTACAGTAAGACAATGATCATTCAGTTCTGACGTTTATCCCTCTCTTGTTGCTGACTGTCATGTTTTTGCTGCTGCATGGCTAACAATTCCTGTATGAGCTGAGTATAGCTTTGATAGTTTTACTATGATAGTTCCTAGTTTATTACAATTCATTAGTGTTTTTTTATTATTATTTTATTATTCATTCTTGTTAATGATTACAATAAAATGAATATTCTACTACACATAAAGCAAAGGTGTGTTGTTCACTGTTAATCTGAGATTTTCTTCATTTTCTTTTAAAATTAATATAATTGTTTTCAGGACTTTTTGTTCTTCATAAAATAAACATTCAGTACCTTAATTTGTCAGCATCCATTAAATTTCTATTTCTCTTCCTTTCAACTAACCATGCTGTAACTGAAATCAGTTGAATAATTCACATACTTAGATTTCATCCTATTTATAAGGTGTTTTAGTTTAAGATAAGCACCCTTTACAATTAGTTCATTTTATCATTGAATACAAGGAATTAGCCTCTAAATGACAATTCTCAAGTAGCTATTAAAGGAATTTACAGGAAAGGGTAAGGAAAAATATCTAAACTTCTGAGGTCTAACATAACATGAATTGTATCTCACCCAAAAGCTCTGGGATAGAGATTAAGCTAAAGAAAAAAAATTAAAAATTAAGAAAATATTTAGCAATATACTGAGAAAGAACAGTAATTAGATACTGTCAAATAATAACATCATAATGACCTCTTATATATCTTCAGTTACTTAATTCAGCTTTATAAATTCAGCTCAAGGTAGTATATTAGAAACAGAATATTTCTATGTGCTCTCAAGTACACTGTTATGATTAGAACGTTAGGAACAGAGAATTTTTCTTTTTGACAGACTTATACAGGATTATTTTAAATAACCTAGAAGAAGCATTTCCCTTTACAAAACAGTAAGAAAAGCTATACTGAATATAAATAACATAAAGATAAGGTGTAGAATTCTAGCTAGGATCTTTTAGCTCTTTCCTGGTAACAAAAGAATTAGACATATAAATATTTTTTCTGAATCAGATACAGTGATAAAAAAATTGTCACCAACTTCAAATGATCTATGTAACATATCCTATAAGCATCAAAAGATGTCTGAATTTATGTAGCTGCTCAGGAAATTTACACAGATTACTAATTTTCAAAATGTTAAATAATAATTTTCAGGGTTAAGAATTCCCTCATGTTGTACTACTGCTCAGGTAGAAGAATTTAATCTCCCTCTGCAGCATCTGGTGCTAACTATTGCTAGAGTATTGGACTGGTAGAGCGTTGGTTCATTCTGCTGCAGCCACCCGTATGTTTAGGTACCAGTGGCTAAAATACACAAGTAATAAACTAAAAAAGATAGCTTAAGAAAAAGATTGCTGCATTTCTAACTGAAATGTACTTATTGTAAAAAGACAGTTTAAATAAGTGTTTGTGTACTGTTGCCTACTAGTCCCTAATCCAACGGAGAAGTGAGAATGGCCTGGTGCATTATTTAAACAGAGAAGCTATGGTAACAAATGATACTGTAGCACATTTAATTTGTTTCTGTGAATCATTAAAATCACAATCTAGCACCTGGTGTTCATTTCAATCAAGACTTAAAATCCTACACATAACCTCTTTGTCATTTCAGTTATACAGTCCACGGAACCTTAAATTTTAGAAGACCAATCACTGACGTATTGATTTAAAAGAAGTATAAAAATCAAAGCCAAATGAACACATCTGACTTGTTCATAATGCATGGTCAGCTTTAGGGAAGAGAAATTGTGAAATAATGTGGTGGAGGAGAAGCAGTTGGACTGTGACTTGAATATAGCAGATTACACTGGCAACAGATCAATGATAGAGTGGAGCATTCCATTTCACGCCTTTTGCAATAGACAGATGCAGAAAGGTAGTGTGGATCATACAGTTCCATCAACATTCCATTTTCTAAGCTGGCCAGGAGAATAAAAATGCATGCAGGCACCGAAAGAAAATGACATGTTTAGATATTGAGCTGCAATAGTTATCTATCTTCAGACCCAAGATTTGTTTGGAATTGTACACTGCTGCCCACTACATTTGATTAAGATGTATTTTAACAGCAGGAAGACTGTACAAGTAGTAAAATAGTTGCCAGAATTAATTACCTACTGATAAGAAGAAATGACCTGCTTTACTAGTAGGCTACATTTCTTTATTAAATTGGTAAAAAGTCAGACTGATTTTTTCTTTATTATATTCACTCTCTCTTTCTTTACTGCCACCCTTCTGCTTTAAAATTTTGTACTAACATAAGCTTTGGTCATGATTTTATGCAGAAAGAGATGAGTTGTAAATGAGGCAATAAAACCTGAACATAACGGCTTAGAACACATGACCCATTCCTGCCCTAAAGACAGCTTCATCCTTACAGCTCCACAAGTGTGGTGAGATGAGGAAAAGAAGAACCTGTATGTTCTGACAGAAAGAAAGAAAAGAAAAAGGTTTGGTCTGATTTAAGTTTGTGGCTGCCCCTTTAAAATGACTGTGTATGAAGTAAATAAAAATATAGGAATATGACTAAGAGCACATCTTATATAAGTGGTATAAATTTACTAATTAAAACATAATATTCTAAATAGAGAGGCAATTCTGTGCATCTCAATTAATAGAAATAATAGGTGGAACTGTAGAGCTTAGCACATGATCTAATTTTATTCTGACCCAAAGACAGCAACATCTAAAGAATATCTTTAGTATCAGAGACATTTCCTCTTAGAGACTTATAACCTTAGACATGAACAGAAAAATCCTCAACTAGCATAAAGCTCCACTTCAGCCAAAAAGATGGAAATTAGGTCTGCAACATTCATTGTTTTAAAAAGCTTGGTCATCAGTATTTGTCCTTGATTCTAGAAAATATCACAGCAATTTTTATCTTTAGAAAAATACAAACCAAGAGTTTAAAACTTGGTTAAGTTTTACTACTTGTTTTTGGCAGAAACTTCTGATTTACAGTGTCTACAACAAGGATAAAATAAAAATTCCTACTAAATTATTGACATTTTTACTGAACATATTTCTACGTAACATGGGAGAAAAAAAATTTCTGAACAATGTATATAACAAATACAAGCATTTAAAATTCTTGCAGTTCAGGAATTTAAGTTGTACTTCCCTAAATTTAAATTTCTCATAAGAAAAGCAAGAGGCTTTTCCTGTAAAATCGAGGCTTTTCAGTACAAGTGGAAGAGAAATTCCAAAGTCAAAGATCTTTCCTTGAGACTTTTTTATTGCAGCTCTGCTGTAGAGCAAGAATAATCTCTGCTTTCAATGTAACTACTATCACAAAGCAGTATTATACAGTAAGACATTCTCTCAAGGTAGTATTCATGATTTTTAGAATAATCATACAGTCGTGTAATTAGTGAGAAGCATGCTTATCAATACCCTGGTCATGTTGCTGATTACTTTCTTCATCTATAATTTGTCTAACCTTTCAGGTTTTACATTCTTCAGCAGAGATGGGCATTTCTCTTATAAAGTAACTAATAGATTTCCAATGATTCATAGATTAAAAAAAATAAAAACACAAGTAAAAATAAAAAGCCTAACACTTGAGTTGCCAAAGTAAAACATTCACAAAAACTAAGAAATGGAAAACTTAAAATCCACTCCTTCAAAAGTATTGTCTCTCCATTCCCTCTTTTCTCAGTCCAAGATCTGAGATCATACCTTCAGACTTTCATTCCCATGCATACAAAATCTCTCTTCTTTGCAGATCATTTATACACTCGTACTTTGGGTGACACAGGAAACAGCTGCCTATTAAATATTTTTTCTTATCATTATTCAGACTTTTTTATCACCCAGATACTGTAACCAGTGCAGAATTATTTGTTTCCTTAATGACTTTTCTTATTTCTTAGCAGACACCTGTGTATGATTTTTTGCAGTACCTTCCTGGAGACCAGGATTCACAAAGTACTTATACTTTATATCATTTCATACACTCACAGCAGACTCCTTATCACCATTACTTCCCGGTGTGAGTTCACAGAATCTGTACAAATCACATGGAAGTCTTGACTGGTATGAGCTTCTGTTACTGCATAATCCTGGATAAGCTTCCAAGTGGCTGTGTGTTAGGTGGAGAAAAATGCTTGGTTTTTTTCAAAGCTTCCAAAATAACAAATAACTAAGAAAGTAGCCCAAGGCAGCTCATATGCTTGAAGTTTGGCAAAACTATAAGCAACTGAAAACAGAGTTTTGTAATGGGAGAATGTCAGAAAAACAAAACTGTAAGTATAAAAATGAACGCTGCTACTTGAATTTCCACCTAGGAATCGATTCATAGTGAATAACATTATATAACGCTGCTTATTATTTTTTTCTTCACATGGAACTCAGTATAATGATCAGACTGGCATACTCTCTGTTATTAAATTTGACAGTTTGCAAGGACTGTCAATGAGAAAGCCTAATGCTTGCTCACAACTCCATGCTGGAATCTGAAACAGGGCATAGGCAGCCTCAGCCTGGGAAGTGAGTGATGCCTAGCAAGGAATTGCTAATCATACTTTGGTAGCATATGTGAAAATGCACCTTTCTTCAGGAAGCCTTTGTGGCTCTAACGTCTTTCTTTCCCCTCTTTCTAGAACTCATGAACTATATAGTGTTCTGTGAGAACTAGTTAAGGTAGAAGAAACTCTAGAGCTGCTTTTCCTATGAGCTGTGCAAGCTCTAAGTGATTACAGCGACAAAGGGAAAAAATCCCAATTGGCCCTGTAGGATCTTTGAAAGCAGTAACACTGATATTGTGATAGAAGTGTTGAGTTATTTTTACACTCAGATTGTTGTCATAGTTTACATCCTATTCATTGGTTACATCTACACGAAACATATTTATAAATGAAGAGGTATTGCAACTTTAAAAAAAATATTTGGTAGTTTTACTATTAATGTAGCATTTGTCTTATTTCATACATGTAGGAAAAAATGATCAATACTTAAATAACTTCAAATGATATTAAAAAATATATAAAATATACACAGAGATAATCCTACACTGAAAAGACTTGATCCAAAAATCTCAGTTTTCTCATTCATCTATTATTCCTCTTTTGTATTCCCTAATTTATATCTGATTGCATTTACTTTTACTGGTCTGAACAGCTATCTGACATTCAGGGCAATACAGAAAAAGGGTAAATAAATGCTGTACAGAAGAGCTTTTTGTCATTAACAAATGGTTATCTCTTGCTTTTTCTGCTGACAGGAGAAGTGGCCATGCCAACAGTAGGGAAAAGATTGCTAAGAATACAACTGAAGCCATTACCAGCTATACCTCTCAAACTTGTAAATGAAAAATTGATTTGCTATATTGCAATTCAATGCAATATCTATATAGCACAGAAATACATTTAATTTCAAGGATATCTTTGTTGGGGACATGAAAGTGCAAACATTTATCACAAAGACAAGAAGACTTAATCTTTGGAAGAAGAAAACAAACTTTCAAGAGTTCATATTTCTAAGGAAGGTACGCTAACCACAGTGTGCATGAGAGAGAAGTGCAAAAGAGAGAGGGAAATGTACTTGGGAGGCAAAAGCAGACTGAATGAGACCAGGGGAGAATGTACAAGTGAGAAAGGTTTGAGGAGGAGAAAAGATAAATTCATTGACTGGTGAGACAGAAATAGTAAAGATTTTAGATAAGAAAGGCATTGTGCCATAACACTCTGCATTACATATGTTGAAATCCTAAGCCCCTGTTTTCCAAAGCTGAATCTACGCTCCCCAAAAAAAAGAGAAGGGGTGTGAGAGATAGATGTGCAAAAGTCCAATCAAAACAGTTAAGAAAACAATATTTCTTAAAATCTCAACCCATTCTGCTATTGGAATAGCTGGTGTGACTGGAGTGCTGCAATGGACAGATAGAGGGACAGGTCCTGGCCAACAAGGTCCCAGCTCTGCCGGCAATGCTACCACGCTTGGCTCCTGGCTCTCTGTCCCTTGGGGGTGTTACCCCCAACATCCATCTTGGTGGCTCTCTGACAAACATTGGCATGAACATGATTGAAAGGTAAAGATGCAAAAAAGGGAAGAACAAGAAGAAGCAGACTGATGAAGAATGAGACATTGGTACAGAGAGATAATAGGGAACGAAGGTAAGAGTGGAAGAAGGAAAGTTTCTGAAAAAGATAAAAGAAGATAACAAAAATCTTGATTATTTGCATTAGCACATCTCTACGAATGTAAGTTGTACTGTTAAGAAACTACTGATTACAAGACGGAGCAGCAAGGTCAGAAGCTGGAGATACAGCAGCTAGTGAACAACTAATTTTAATTTTTAGAAAAGTCCAACCGAAGGGAAGAGTCGGTTTTATGCACTATTAAATATAATTGTTCATACAAATAAAAATAACATTTTAATTTACATCTGTGTATATTACTTCTAAGTGTGCTCAAATTTCCTTTTTGATATCAGCTGTGAACATGTACTTCTTTATTTCTCATATAAGAGGAAGTGAGTAATTTATCTTTTTCTTTTTTGTTGTATTGTATAAGAGGATACAACTATGTTAGATCCTGTCTAATTGAGAAGATATTTTTTTAAAAAAGCTCTATCATTTTATTTCCAAGATATATAAACTAAATAGATATTCAGGACGTTGAATTATTATACACAGACTTGCAACAATATTTGATTAGAAATCTTTGCCACTACAAATCAAATTCCTCTACAGAACTTACTAATCACAAAGTTATCATTTCTTTATACAGAATTTTAAGTTATGTACACTTATCGTGAAAAAGAAAGAACTATACAAGGCATCTAGCTGAGACTATTTGAAAGGTATCAACTGTTTAAATGACATTTTCACCTTCAGCAAATACATCCTTGTGTGCTAGAAATGGTGATGCTATCATGCTGCAGGCAATCTATGATAGTCGTGTCACAGATAGGTGTCAACTCTCATTACATTCTTAAGTATAAATTCCACTTATCAGTTCCCACACAGTTGCAGATGTTTTAAAAATCCCATTTTACCATGATTGTACCAAGGCTCAACTTCAAATATCTTATGATAAGTTTGTAGGAGCTACTGTAGATGTAAAGTTTTGGGAGCATTATGTGTAGTTGGTAGCCACATGAGAATTTTTATTTCCAATAGATATTGAATATGCTAGTAATTTATTGTCCAGCTACCTTGACAAACAAGAGAAGTAATTTGTAATTCTCCATTATTTCTTTATTCACAGTCTGGTTTACAGCATTGCAATGGAATTACGTGCTATTTGGAACTCAGACCTAACCTTTCATTTTCTGAAATATTTTTTTCAAGAAAATACATGTCAACTCATGCTCTGATGATTAGTAAAGTTCTTGGGTTTTGCTATTAGCCAAAACCTGTATGACTTATAAAATATGGGTTTTAAAAATATATCTTTTTAAAATTAATAGTTATGACAGAGGTTTTGTACGTACAACTTTTAAAATGAGAACTACATTGCTATGAAAAAAATCACCAGCTGTTAAAGACATCCATGCTACCTTTTTGTTTCCTATTTAGATTATTTCTAGTGCAAAGCTAGCTTCTGTTTTTCTTAGCTAAGCGAATTTTGAAAACTCACTAGTGCTGTAATACACCACTGGATAGAAACAGGCCAGACATTGACCCACTATGGTTCTAAAATGTCTCATTTTACTACCATTATATGCTAATTTTATCCAGGCAGTTACTATCTAACACCTGACAAATGAAAATCAGCTAGTAATAAATAAAGTGCTGAAAACAAGAATAGTTTGCAGTAGTTATCAGAGACACTTGTAGAAAAATAAATGTTGCCTTTAGTTAGTGGGATAGCATTCTGCTGAGTGCTACATGTTTATACTGGTATAACAGAGGTGCAAAGAGTAAATCTGAAAAAGACAGAGAGAGACTTTTACCACACAGGTCATAGTTTGTTTTTCTAGCAGTCACACTGCAATGCCATTCCATTTCATGTTAACTTACATGCAAAAACATTTTAAGCTCAATAATTTATATTTCTGTCTTTCCTGGCATTCTGCATTTGTCTTGATAACTTTCTGCTCTCTAACCTTACACTGTAGTTAATAAAATACACTGAAAACTACAATATGCTCATTTTACAGCTTAACTTTATTCCAACTCAAATCTTAATAATCTAAAGCGGATTGGAGGAGTGAGAGGAAGTCTAACTTAAATGCCTGCTTTCCCTGAAAAGTCAATAGAGAGAAAAATTAACTTCTGAATAGTGGAAGAGTTGCTTAAAATAGTTGTGCATTTGTTCTATAGGGATGTAGAGAATCAATATGAAGTGATAAATACCATTCTTCCCATAGGATGTGGCTTGCTTGACCTTCCCCTGAACAAACTCTACTGTAGTCATTATCTATCTCTTGCTTAATAATCTAATAGCGGAGTCACATGAAACATCCTAGGATTTTCTTAGTCTGAGGTAACTGAATACAAGTTTTCAACAGATCAGACCAACACCAAAAAACTAAATCAAAAGCAAAAAGGAAAACAAATATCTTAGGTCAGTGAATCCTCCTTTGAATAACAATGTATCCACTCAAGCAAGATTCTTAATTTGAAAGGGCAGCAGACAAAAAGATATATTTTTTTTGGGGGGGGAGGGGAGGATGAGGCAGGGGGGTGGGGTAGGGTGTGGAAATCTCTTGTCTGTCTGATGCTAGGACTTCAGTTTAGTTCCAGCTAAATCTGTAGGCATTTCGTGGTTTATCTTGACTGGATGAAAAGAAAAATAGTGTTTGGAATAAGGAGCAGAATCTCTGCTTGTCCTGAAGGGAGTACTCATCTACTCAGATGTTTCTGTCTTGCCTTTTTGTTGCCCCTGCCCTAGCACATACATAGAGTCACACAAAGCATCCCAAAATGGCATTAATCCTTTTCACTATCTACAAGAACCAGAGGGGAAAAAAGGTCACTTTAACAGTATGACTCTTCATAGGTAGAAAAGTAGCTGAAGAGTAGTAAAAAAGTGTGTCTTCTCTTTCAAGACAGTAAATGTCACCTTCAGGATGATTCCGGGTCATGGCTCTTTGAGGAGAGTGAGAAAGCTTGGAGGATATTGCTGAACCAATATCTCTGCATCTTCTATCATCAAACTAGAATAGCCAAGAAATTACATTTCTGCAATATATCCAGATACTGTCAGTACAATTCAGTGTTGCACAAAAAAAAATGAGCTCTAAAATTCAAACATAGCAGCATGATATATAATGTGTTTCTATGCTGTACCATGATTATCATTAATACTTAATTACTGCATTTGTAAAACTACATTTGTCATGGCACAATAGTTATTTTTCAGTATCGTTTTTCCAGTCTTTGAAAAAAATTACCTCACTCTAGATAAATTTAAAAATACTCAACATTGCATGTTTGAACAAAATACTGATGATTACCTGCATCTAAGTTTTAAAAAACTATAAATAGAGTTATATGATTAATAATGGCAAATGTGATGAATGTGACTGACAGTAACAGGTATCACTTGCTAAGTTGAAAAATTACTGTGTGCTAAATCAGAGATTAGTAATGACCAGAAAAGTTAAATTTAGGCTAGAACACAGTATTTAGGTTTTAGAAAGAAGTAGAGCTTGAAGTTAATAGCAGTGAAGTCTTATAATGTCTATAATTATTTTCACAACATTTCATGCTTAAAAAACTAGAAGGGACACAATTAGCACATAATGCTAATTCTTCCTTTCTTCCCTGAGAGGTGACAAATTCCCTGAAGATCAGGACACATCTGCAGTGGAATAGAAAAAAGGTTCCTCGTTACTTTACAAGGAAAAATATTATTAAGCCACAGCTTAGATTAGTAACTCTAATTCATTTTTCCAAAACCCAAACACCTTTGTAAATCACAGGCTTGCATTTCCATTATAGTTCTGCTAATCTTTATAATTCACATATTTTCTTGTATCTTTATTTTCCTGCACTTAAATATTTTATTATCAAACTTGAAAAAAAAGATGTAAAATATTGTTATAATAAGACATCCAGGAAAAAAAAAGAAAACCTTTGACATAAAAACTAATGGATAGACTAAGACCTTCTCAGAGGTGCACAGCAAAAGGAAAAGAGACAATGTGTACAAGTTGCAGCAGGGGAAACTACAAACTGGATTTCATGAAAAAAGAAGAATCTTCAGAGTTGGAGTGCCTAACTACTGAAGCAGGTTGCCCAGAGAGGTTTTGAAGTGTCCAGCCTTGGGGAAGATCCCAAACAACCTGATCTTACTTTGAAACTAGCTCTTTTTTGAGTAGGGGGTTAGACAAAATGACCCCTAGAAATCCTTTCCAAATTGATTGTTCTATGAATCTAGTACAGAAGGTTTTTATTTGTTTCCTAGCAATTATTTCCTTTTTAGAGTTCTTTTCATAATCCATATCCCAGTACAAAAAACAAGAAAAGGAAAATGACACTTGTGAAAGTTGGTTAGCTAGCTTCTTCATATACTTACTCAAAAGTGTAAAACAAATATTGTTTTACAATATAGTAAATATTGTAGCAGTTTTAATTCAGTTGAGTATATCCGAATTTTATCAGGAAAGAGTAATATTGCAACACAGACTAAGAAAGTACTCATTATCCAAAAACCTGAACTGGAACAAAGATTTCAAAATTCAAATAAAAATGGTGACAATATGGTTAAATGCAGAGAAGTGCTTTTTGCATCGTCTCCACAGTTAGTCTCACCATTTTGGTCCTAAAGTTTAACTGCAAAAAAGATACTGTAAAATTAAAAGCCATTTGAAGTCAGCATCTGTAAGAAGGTGGTGAACTAGGAACTCTAATTTACTCACCCAGATATTGTACGTTGAGATAGACATCAAGCTGACTATGAAATATGAATGTTTTAGCAAAAGGCTGCATTGACTTCTTGAAATGATAAGGGATATAGGAATTTTGAATTGCCAGTTGTACATGTCTTACTAGTTAACACTTTTTTATGCAGGTATTGATATCAGAACATTGACAGGACCAGAAGGTAGATGTGATAAATGAAATGGATGGATAAAATGAGTAGTTTTATCAAAATAATAGTGGGAAATTTTTTTCTTGATTTTGATTCACAGCTAATGACAGGTTGTTTAATAAAGCTCTTACAAACAACTTTCATTGATGTGCAGATCGTCAGAATAATATCTCTGGCTACTTTACACACTGAAAGTAATTCTGAATTAACAAGAGATTGATAGGTTTTGTTGTTATTTTTTTTTTCCTTTTAAACAGTCAAATGGCACTTGAGGAAAAATTAATAACAGGAATTATTTTAAAGATTAAATTCTATGCAAAGAGATTAATTACCGAATGTATTCACTAATTTTATCAGTATATACCCATAATTCATCTATGCATAAATAATCTTCTCTAGTCCATCACATTTGTGTTTGATTTTAAAAATATCAAAATACTTCACACATATAAAATCAAATGCATTATAAGTGAAAACAGTATCTTCAGTATTTAGAAAATAGGAAAACCTCATGAGAAAAATATGTACAGACATTCATACAAAAAGAAATACCTGTTACATGAACCTATACTGAATTCATAGTGGCTGTTTTAGCATGATCCTTACTGACTGAAATGTAGCCATTGTAATCTCACAGATACATATGTAAAAATAATATTGATACACAATATTACTGGAACAGAAATACTTTCTGCTAAGCAAATAAAGCTCATCTTAAAATAGTCAGATCAAGATAGATCACTCACACTTATTTGAAATATATGGTGATAATAAACTCTCTACTTAGCAAATTTCCTAGAAAAATGTGACATTTTAATCTATTCAGTCTTAATAAATTTAGGGGGTTTTAGCAGTTTGGGAGATACAGAAAATAGTGAGAGTACTGTTTTAAGTTAAGATAGGGAAGCTTACTGGCGTGAATTAAGTATTTTTAAAAAGGTCTGAATCAGCAACCTGTCTTATCGTATGTTGCTGAGACCAATACACAAACACATTCAGCATGAGAATTTAGAGACCATTAAACATTACAACTGTCCCCACTCTGTCATAACTGCACCAGCACCTACTGCAAAACTGTTCTGTGAAAATGCAGTATTACCAGCTTTCACATCGATTTATGTAGTCCACACCTGCAGAAATAGTAGTTGCACATTAAAGTACATCAAAGACTATGTCAAGAAAAGTAGTTTAATATTTTTAATAGAATAACTTTTAACATTGCTTGCTGGGTAGAACTGTACTTACTGTTAATGTGCAATATTTTGTACTGATGCTTAAGCTAATATAGAGGGGACAAAAATCCATTTTGCTTGTATACAAATCAGAAATGTCAGAAGTATAAGCCTTTAGCTGATCCAGCATGTTACAAGAATCAATCACAATGATGTCCATATAATCTCTCTTCTACTTTAAACATAGCTCCCAGCCAAATACCTAGCTCCCAGCTCTTGCCTAGTCACCAGTGCTACTGAAAATACCATTTTTCCCATAGCCAGATTAGGGATAATTTTACTTTTTAGAGAACTTTTCCAGCTGTGTTATAGCATGTCTTTTGAGCCCATCAGCCACCTTGTGTTTCTTTTATAGTTCCAGAGTTGACATCAACTAGCTTCAGTCTTCAGAGCTTCATGGTTAATTCATGCAACCTTTTTTTGTTTTGTTGGTTTTTTTTTTCCAACTCACTGTTACAGAGCAAAATTTACAAATATAGGAGCTGGTAAATGTCATAGAAAGCAAGGAACTGTGAGAATGACTCTTTGCTTGAACATTCACATTGCACTAGACATCAGAAATTATTTTAAATTGTTTTTAAAGTTTCAGGGTTTAAGTGTTTTGGATTTAATATGAACCTAAAAGATAAGCACTGTACAGCTTGCTAAAGTAATTATGCTTATTTAATTTCAAATTACGGCTTCTTATCTCTTTGCCTTCTACAAATATCTTGGGTGAACTATGTTTCAATCTTCAGACTTTATTGGCTACTCCATACTATTGATCAGAGTTTCTCAGATCAAGATCAGTTTGAAAAATACTTACTAAGCCAGAAATAAGTTTTTAAAGTCCTCACTTTCTTCTTCATTTCATTTTCCTCAGATTTCTCTTAAAGGTCTTCTCTTATTTTCTTAGAATTCTAATTCTTGTAACCCTATAGACAATGAAGAAGCAGACAAATCAAGGAGGTTTAAAATCAGCTTTAGCTTACAAAACTGACAGTTGCTTTCTCTAATGATATTAATATGGATTATTTTTCCTCAAAATGCAGTTTTAATGTATTTTACTTAAGGCTGCTTCTCCTGGAGTCATTAATGAATATAGTTTTACATGAATGAGTATTTTTCTGCTTATTTTTTGCTCTTTTTTAAGCAGCTAAGTTTAGGCTTTTATATTTTCAGCATTCTGCACAAAACAATAGACTCAATGACATGAACACAGAAGAAAAAAACATGGGCTACTTCTGTTGTTGTTAGTAATGTTATTCCATACATGTAAAAACTCTTGCTACTTGGGACATAATAAACTCTTTGAAAAATGAAATGTAACTTTGAGAATGTTTCTATGGAATAAGGACAAATATCCATCTGTCGTGGTTTAACCCCAGCTGGCAACTAAGCACCACACAGCTGCTCACTTGTTCTCTCTCAGTGGGATGGGGGAGAAACTCAGAAGGGTAAAAGTGAGAAAACTCATGGGTCAAGATAAAGACAGTTTAATAAGTAAAGCAAAAACTGTTCACACGAAGAAAGAACACATGGAATTCATTCACTATTTCACATCTGCAGGCAGGTATTCAGTCATATCCAGGAAAACAGGGCTCCATCACATGTTAATGGTTACTTGGGAAGACAAACACCATCACTCCAAATGTCCTCCAGTTCCTTCTTCATCCCCCAGCTTTATATACTGAGCATGGTGTCGTATGGTATGGGATATCCCTTTGGTCCATTGGGATCAGCTGCTACAGCTGTGTTCCCTCCCAACTTCTTGTGCACCCCAAGCCTATTCACTGGTGGGGTGGTGTAAGGAGCAGAAAAGGCCTTGACACTGTGTAAACACTGCTTGACTAAAATAACAGTATGTTATCAATGCTATTTCCAGCACAGATTCAAACCATAACCAGTTACTATGAAGAAAATTAACTTTATCCCAGCCCAAACCAGCACATCATCTAATAACGCATTCTGTGCTTACTGTGGCACATGGTAGATACTTAGACAATGAATATAAAAATGGACTGTGTGCAGAGTCATCTTCTCTCCAATGTACTCTCAGCTTCTAACAGTTTGAAGCATTGGCGTCTCATAAGTTAAAATTTCTGTATATAGCTTGGTGTTTAAAAGGTCTGGAAAGACTTTTGAGCCATAGATATCTCTATTTATTTTTTTATCTAATTTATACTTTTGACTTTCATCTTGTGGCAATTAAGTTTTCACTTTATTTAAGATTATAATAGTGGGACTGGCTTCAGTAAAATATTCTCTAAATCCTGCTCTGAGATCCACCTCAGCATGTTTCACTACCTATAAAGAGATGGGAGATGCCCTGTGGTAGCACAATCAGATTCCTTCTGCCAATAGATTTTGGTAGATCAGAAGACTGACATTTGAAGTTAAACCTTCTGTAGAAATCATCATCTGTATGAATGGATGATATGATATGATATGATATGATATGAT
>NW_010160379.1:0-821 GCF_000695765.1 Mesitornis unicolor | reverse complement strand
GGGGACACCATAAAGGGTTGGGGACATCAAGGCACGGACACCAACACCCAGGGGTGGGGACATCATCAGGGGTTGGGGACACCATAAGCACCTCAGCACCTCAAAGTGCCCCCAAGGAGCCCCCAAACTGCCCTAAAGAGCCCCAAAACTGCCCCTAAGAGCCCCAAAAGTGCCCCTAAGAGCCCCTAAGTGCCCCCAAACTGCCAAGAGCACCAAAACTGCCCCAAAACTGCCCCTAAGTGCCCCAAAACTGCCCCGAAGAGCCGCAGAACTGCCCCTAAGAGCCCCAAAACTCCCCCAAAGAACCCCAAAGAGCCCCAAAACTGCCCCTAAGAGCCCCCAAACTGCCCCTAAGTGCCCCAAAGAGCCCCAAAAGTGCACCTAAGTGCCCCAAAACTGCCCCAAAGAGCCCCAAAACTGCCCCTAAGAGCCTCAAAACTGCCCCTAAGAGCCTCAAAACTGCCCCAAAAAGCCCCAAAAGTGCCCCTAAGAGCCCCAAAACTGCCCCTAAGTGCCCCAAAGTGTCCCCAGGGTGTCCCCAAGGTCCCCCCCCCAGGTTTTTGGGGTCCCACCTTGCTGTCGTAGAACTTCTCGCGCTTGTCGGTCAGCACGGAGCGCACCACGATCCCCGAGTACTCGATCACCATCTCCCCCGCCTCGATGTTGCGCTTGCAGAACAGGCCTCGTCCGTGGATGGCCGAGCTTTGGGGGGGGACGTGGGGGTCACCCCAAAACCCTGACACCCCCCTGAGACCCCAAATCCCATTGGGACCCCCCAAATCCCATCACACCCCCCCAAAACCCACTGGGCCCCCCGCCCC
>NW_010160378.1:0-26157 GCF_000695765.1 Mesitornis unicolor | reverse complement strand
CTGGAGGCCGGGGTTCACCGTGCCCCCGCCAGCCCTGCCCGGGGTGGGTTTCTTCAGCTCTGGAAGTGCCCCCACGTGCCAGACCCAAGGAAGTCTAAAGAAAACAGCAATACATTATGAAAACCTTACATTTAATTATCAGAATCAAACATGTTCCTGCTCTTTTCCTAGTATTTCTTTCAGCTGTTTAAACCTTAGGAGCAGTCTTGTGCGCTTCATTTGAGAACCGATCTGGAGAGACCCCTTTTGACAGTGCAGTGGCCTCTGCCTGTGCCAGGTCATGTCCTTACTTGATCCTGTCCTGTTCCCCCATCGGGCAGGACCCCATTCCTGCCGTAGTGAGGTACCAGCTCTTTATTTCCCTGGAAACTCACAGATCTGACTTATGTGCTGCTTAAAAAACCTAATAGTGCCTTATTCCATCTGCCCTATTCCCTGCATGAAAAGCTGGGCAGGCAGCGTCTTCATTTAAATGCATACAATCTTCAAGTTTCAGAAATACTGATATTGTCAGGAATTTTGTATTGATTGTGAAGAACAGCCTGGCAGCACAGCTTCACTCTCAGAAAGTGACTCCATTGGAATTGACATTCTGTGGACAGCGCAGGAATGGGTTTATAATTCAGCTGACAAGAAGAATTGCATTTTGCTGGAGCAACTCTAGGGTTCCCTTCCCCGCTTTGCAGGTGGCCTAACACAGATTAGGAATGGAATTCACGCCTGCTGTCTCCCAAGATGGAAAGAAGGGACACATACATTCAAATAACGCTTTGAAATGCGGATTTTGTGCATTTTGGCTTTCCTGCTAAAAGAGCTGTAAGATTTAAGCAGGATATAGGATGGATCTGAATAGACAGTTAATAATGTATTTTAAAAATCTATCTTTCTTAGAGGAGAAAAACAATCTTTGATTTCACTTCTTAAATTAAGATTTGCTATGCTGCAGACTGCTGAGAAGAATAAAAATCCTTAATTTGATTTTTAGAAGATGCAAAGCAGCTGTACCTTTAACTCAGTGAGATTGGCTTCTCCAGCTTGACAGCTTCATGCATCCAGAGAGCGGATAAGGCGCTGTAAGATGTGTGGGTCTGCGGTGGGGTTTGCATTGCCTTAGTAACCTAGAGCTGGGTTCTGCTCTGGAGTCTGGCTCTTGCAATTAGGACGCTCATTATGGGCACATCAGTCAGCTGCAGCTCTGACAATGACAAGGCTGTAGCTGGCTGCCAGGTGTCTCGCACCAGGCAGTCTCACTGACCACATCGAGTCTCTAATCTCTGCATACCAAACAGTTTCACTTCCCCTGTAATCCCCAGGGACAAACTTCAGGAGGTCAAGCCTGGGAGCTGCTCGTGGCAAGGCCAAAGCAGGGAGTTTGGGAGAATCTCAGCTGTCACCAGCTCTCCTCCCACCCCCACCGATTCATTTATCTGTGGTACCCTGGCCTGCTCCCCACTGCAGCTCTGGTGCCTGCAGACAAAAGGCCAGCCACCTGCATCGACTTCATCTAGATTACCTGCGACTGCACTGACAGCTGCCACGGAGCAGGGAAGGAGATGCCTGCAAACCAAAGAGGCCACAGAGCTGGAGCGATACAGATATGCCCTCGCTGTCAGGCCAGAGGGAAATCCTGGCTCTGGTGCTCTCATCCCTGCTGCCCACAAGCTCTTGTGGTCTGAGCGGTCTGGCTCTCCTGTGGTTTACCAAAGGCTATAGCTGAACTTACTGCTCTTAAAAATGCCATTTTGCAAAGGCATTTGCAGAAGCATCAGACAAGGCAGATGACCTTTCAGATTGCTTGCGGTGTTTATTTCAAAGCAGATGAAAGAGCCATAAATACTGAGCCAGGAGAACTCATCTCTGAAAAAGCCCCTTTTCAAGATAAAACCCATTGCAAGCTGCAAGCATAATAGCAGAGAAATAAAATCAGAACTGTCAGTAACAGTGATGGCTATGGGGCTGCTCTAGGGGAATTATTTTGTCTCCGTTGATATAAATATATATATAATATATACACACACTCATTATATGTATAATATATGTATGTATAATCACTCTGAATGTTTGCAGGGGTCTACTGACCAGCTGCACCCCCCCCACCATCCATAGAGGAACAACTTCTAAAAAAAAAAAACAAACCACCAAAACAACGCAACAACCTGAAACCACACACTCAAAACCCAGACTCAATTAATGAACAAAATGCTCTTGAGAGTGAGGGAGCTGATGGCCCCCACTGGGAACCCACCAGCACCAAGTCCAGCACCCTGCCCTCAGCTCGAGCCACAGCCACACAACCACACCTGGCACTAGCCAGGACACTGCATTTCGTATCAAGCTGCTCACCCTCTCACTCTGATGGCATTTTTCTTGCCCTCACTGACATACCGTTGACATTTCAAGCCTGTCCTCAGAGCTGTGAGCCACCCCGCTTCACAACATTAATGGCCTTTTGCTCCACGTGTAAGGTGACTGTCCAGGACGCTGCGTTTTCCTCATTCCCAAGGCTGAGCTGGCAGCTTTGTGCCTCCCCAGCTTGGCAGCGGTGCAGGCAGCACCTCCGTTGTCCAGAAGTGTTACAACCCAGCGTAAGGGGAGAGTACAGGGAACAGCATGCAGGAGAGGAAAATGCCAGCAGCAGGAAGCTGTCTGGCTGCAGGTCTTTCCTAACAGCCCACACAGCATCGGCAGCACACTGACATTGCATGCAAGAGAACAGGCAACCGACTTGCAGAAAGCTGTAGGTGTGGTGAAGCGGTGGAGGCAGAGGTGCTGGGAGCTCACCATCTGCCTGCGGTGCAGCCCCCGAGTGCAGGGCCCTGCTGGGACAGTGCTCACGTTTACATGCAGACACCCAGGGCCAAGGGCAGCCACTATCGCAGCTCTGCCAGGCAGCTTGTTTAGGAGTGCAGCTCCCATAGTTAAAAACTATGGTGTAGAACACAGATTTGAGCGGGTTTACTGGGATGCTGCAGACAGCTGAGCTGGTCCAACCAAGCAGGGACAATGATGTCCAGAGGGAGGATGGTCCAGACTGAAAAGTTATGCCAGAATTGGGAGCCTTTTCCAGGAAAGCCAGTTGTTGCACATCCCAGCAGCTTTCCAATTCTTACGTACTCTTAGCTTTGAGTCTTCTAAAAGCAGATGTAGTGAGGAATGGTAAAGGCACATCCAGGACCTGAACAAGGTCAGAAGCTCACACCTGACATTAGAAATCCATGAACTTCTCCCTGACTTTGATAATATTATCCACAATAGATCTTCCTATCACATCCTGGGTAAAGAGAGCCTAACCAAGCAGGGACTAAATTCATGGCAGCTGCTGCTTGTTTCGAAGAAGCCTACACCATTGACTTGTGCATTAGCTTACAGCCGTCTCACTGCTCTGTCTTTCAGTACATTGGTAGCTTGGATGTACCCAGGCCCAACAGCCGCGTGGAGATTGTGGCAGCCATGAGAAGGATTCGGGTAAGTTCAAAAGAACTGAACACCACATGAAACAGAAGGTTACATTCACTGGAGTGGCTTGGTTGCACTGCACTGTTCTCCGTTCCCTCCTCCCCTTCCTATCTGGAGCTCAAATCTCAGCACAGTCAGGATCCTAACGTGCTTCTCCAGAAATTCCCAAGGCAAATTAGGATAGACCCATCCCCTGCTCTTTGCAAAGGGATCGGTTAGCAAAACTCAAACATAAAACCCTAGTCTTTGCTGAGCAGGTATGGGGAGTCTCCTTGAACCTAAGAGATTTATTTAGCTTGTTTGGATTTGTGTGTGAGAAAAATGAGATGTACAGTCTGCTCCACAAAAGCACTCAAACCCATTGACAGTCCCAACTGTGTTATGGTATTATATATTGAAATATCAATGGCCTGGCAGATGTTATGGATGTAAATCCTATCAGACTAGACTTTGTGGATTCTGCTGCTCATGGAATAATTTGCTGCTTTCCCCCATCCTCCAATACACTTCTACAGTTCCTGTTTCTCATCGTCAAGCCTGCGCTCTTCCTCCTCTAGCCCTTTATTCCTCCGAACAGGCTGTGAATGGTGGCCAGATTTAGCTACGATTAGCAGGGTGGCTAGCTTACATCTGCTTCATGTATAACCAGTTCAAGTGCATCTACCCCAAAAAGGCAGTGCAGCTGTTGTGCCTGGCTGAAGTTTTGCAGGGGTCTTAATTCTGAGGCTGTTCATATGTCTCACATCATCTGAAGCAGGTCTGAGAATCTTCCATTTAAAGCTTTGAAGGGATTATCCTATTTCTCCCCCCTCCCCCCGCAGTGTTTAACCATCTAATTTTCATTTAGAATAGAGCTTTTTCAACTTAGCCTGTAACTGGCTGGGGAGCTGATGTATTCATCTCCAGCCAAGCTCAGAAATGACATTTCCCTGCTCAGACTATTAGCACGGCTCTTGCTCAGAACACGGTGCAGCAGCAGCCTAAATTGCCTGGTTATTTATGGAACAGGTGAACATCTATAGAGAGCAAAGGCAATAGGTGAGGACTACCAGGACAGTTTGGATGTTGGTGTAACTATTGGTAATCTTTGATCTGAATCAGTATTAAGCATCAGATTTGACAGGGGACTTGTGCTGATCTTGGACTGGATAACGCCCTTCAAAGGAAAAACAGAGTATTTTAACATCTGTTTCCAGAAATTGTTGCATTCTGTTTTCACACCTGCTGTTGCCACAGTGGCATCTAGCTCAGAGTCCTGGCAGTGCAGTAACATGCTTGGGTGCTATGTATGCATGTAAGAAACCACTCCACATTCAAAGATGCCATCAGTTAATCTTATCACACAATATTTTTAAAGGAGGCATCCTGTATTCTATACTGGGTTTTTAATCTTGGAAGCCCTTTCCAAAAAGGGAGGGCTTCCCTTTTCATGTGTGCATTGTACAGCAGGATCTTATTCAGACACTTCCTGGCTGCTGAGCGGAAGATGCTCCTCTATTGAAGATAGTTAATTGGCACTGATCCTTAATTAGAGCATAAAGAATGAACTGGGAGGTCTTTGAAGAGAATTCTAGTGCATAGAGTACACAACCTAAGAACTGAGGGAAGATGGGGGTTATTTATGTAGTATTAATTTGCATCCAGAGGCCTTGTATATACACTAGTGTTTTTTCCCATGGACTCTCAGCAGCATGAGTTGCAACTGGGAGGAAACACTGGCAGAAGCTATTGGTGGAAACTAGTATTTTGCTACCACCTTATTGTGAGGGGTAGTGCCTGTTTGCACTGCAAGAGCGAGAAAGGTCCTGCAGCCCTGCCAAGTGCTGGCAAGGGCACGTTGTGCTGGAGCTTTCATCCTTTGTGCACCCCAGTGTTTCACTGGAATCCTCTACTGGAGCGGAAGAGAAAAGTCGCTCAGTGCAACCCCTAGCACAACATTTCCTACACTGCTCTCTGCGACATGGGAGGAGGCAGCGTGAGCCATCGCTGGAGCAGTCGGTGACAGAGCCAGCCCAAAGCATGGGCAGGCTTATGAGTTACTCACGGCTTCTGCCGCTCCAGAAGGGGCCCAGGGAGGAGGATGAGGAGTCACAGCCCTGTATTTTTCCAGGCTCCAACAGAGCTGGTTACTCTGGTTATTCATTAGTAAATTGATGCAAGCTCTGAAACTGCCTCCCTACTACTGTGGCTGATTCTGGGCTGCAGTCTGCAGTTAAAGCACTTGCCCCAGGGAGATAACCTTGAGCTACCTGGCACCCAAAGTTGATCTTAGAGTGTGGGGAGAAAGAGAGAGTGGTGAGAAAAGTAGCAGCTCCAGTTGCTAAGTCTACTCCTTGGCACCTTACTGTCCTGTTGGTACTGGGCTCTTTGGCTAGTTGTATATGAATTATGCCTGGGAGTTCAGTGCCATGCTCCACGTGCTAGCAGAGCAGTCTGCAGACTTCAGGACACGCACAGCGCACAGGCTATGGGACATTACTCCCGGAGAGCCTCTAATGACATGTTTTAACAGTAGTCTGCTGAAATCGCAATCTGCTCTCTTGCAGTCGGCATTTTACTCTCACGGTAAGGCTTACATCCCTCTTCCTGACTGAATGGATGCTTGTGGCCTTGCTAGCAATACTCCATTAGTCACACATTAGATTCCCATTTCATAACAGACTGGAAAACCTTGTCTCATCATGTTCTGTGCTTCCACTGGAGGGAATGCAAATGCAATAGGTACAACAGGAAAGCTGTTCGTAGCATCCCATTATGCAGAGCTAGACAACTTTGAGTTTGCTAATCCTCCCAGTGGATTATTAGCTGCATCCAACTGCCATGTTATTATATGATCAGAGTTCAGATTAATCCCTCTACCTCCTCTTGGAGATGAAATTAGTTTGTTACTTGAATAAGTAAGCTGTGATCTGACAGGCACGTCAGGCTGCCGTTTATGAGAGTCCAATTCATTGCACAGCTCCGAGCACCCAGCACTGTCCAGGTCTGGGTGTCCGGCAGCACCCGCTCCTGCGTTTGGAGTCAGCGTTCTGGTGGGGCTGCCTTTCTGCTGAAGTGGAGTCATCTGCAGATACTTGAGCCTTCTCAGCACTCCAGGGAGCTTATGGAGAACACAAGGTTTTTCTTCATGCAGAAGTGGCAGCTAACTTGAAGAACGTGAAAGTCCTTCTCAAGGGCCCAAATAGGTCCCTGATTCACCAGGATCACCTTTTCCTTAGACAAACTATTCCTGGCTGCCTGTTAGTGAACAACAACTAAACTCATTTCTCAGCTTCCACAGTGCTAACAGTGACCAGAGAAACTCAGCTGTTACCCTCTTAGAGCAACCTACTCCAGTCCAGCGCTCCACAGCCAGTCGAGCAGCCCTAGTGAAATGCTGCTATTCCGAGTGACAAGTTGTACAAGGACATGGTAGGAGTAAGTGTCAAAGCCTGTCATCCCCACAGGCAGCCTGCTGCCAGCAATTCCCCAAGTCACTCCATTTAATTACCTTTAAGGCACAGAATCACTTTCCCTGGAATTTGCACTTAAGGTTCTAAAAAGCCTAGAAATTTCAGGTCTGTTTGGAAGGTCTAGCTTGGACCTAAGCAGGTATTAATGGTCAGAAAGGAGCCAGATGTTGGATTATTTAATCATTTCAGAAGGGAACAGCCAACTGGTGCTGTGCCCATGCAGGCACCAGGATGAACAAACAGGAGGCAGGCATCCAGACTAATGTGTTCCTCCTGTTACCTTCATATTTCTTAGGCTTAATTTAATTGAGAAGTCTTTTTCCCCAGAGGCCAGTGTGCCAGAGAAACCAAAACATTTATAAATCTTGACACGGGGTACATCAGAAATGCCCGAGTTCTCCTTGGTGTGAAAACCAGGTTCTCACTTCAGACCCCCACTTACCCTGATCATTTCTACTCCATACGTGCTCTTAAGCAGAGCCTCAACGCTTTGCAACTTCTCAACATAGCAGCCTAGTGAGAAATCCCACCACACTAAGTCATACCGACTGCCAAATATCAACTGGCAGTGTTGAAGTGTGGCATGACATCAGCTTAAATCAGGATGAGTAAAAGTCACAATCATACAGTGCAACCTTGTGAAGCAGAGGCAGCCACACAGAACCTGCCCCTTCTGCACCCCAGCGGCTCCCAGTCTGATAACTGGGCTGGTTTCACAGAGCAGCTCTGATACCTTCTGCGCTCAGCCCTTCCTGAGTTACTATGCTTGGAGCTAAGTTTTCCTGCCAGCTTCATGTTAATCTGAGCTGGAGTTGTGATCAGTACTAAAAAGATAAAAGCTTAACTAGCTGCTGGGTTTCCTGGTTAGTCTTTGTAGCCTCTCCCACTATAATGAAGTTATTTCATCTGTTGTAGCTAAAGCAGACCCAAACATGGAAGTGCAAACCATTGGAGCACTTGTCCTGGTACAGACCATGCCAGCAGGGCTGTGTCCCATTACCCGACCCATCTACAGGACTGCTCAGCTCCAGGCTCTACGGTCTCAGAAACACTACTTATTCCCAGGGTCCCATCCATCACAGGCATCTGAGGCAGTTTAAGGTTTCTACTGCACAAGATTAAGCTAATTGGTTTTATCTTTCCAGGCCCTGGCAAAATACAGCAAGTGTTTTCAGGATGGTAATTAAGTGTTAATTGCAGCTAAGTTTAGCCCTAATGCCTCATTAGTTTGTTTTCCTCTATTTGTTGCAGCTCTAGCAGAGTCTTTTGCACAGGGTTGGGGATCAGGCTGGGAGGCAGAGCAAGTCTTGCAGTGTGCTCCAAGAGTCCCACCTGAGCTGTGCCAGAAAACCTCTTACCTTCTCCTACCCAAGACGAGGGGATCTGGGTGAAGAGACAGACTTAGACCTGAGTGCTCTAAATACCATCTAGGCAGCAGCTCCGCAGGGGTCTCTGATGTGCCCACAAACACACATTTGCCCATTTTCATTATACAGTGGGGGTCTTGCATCCCTTCCTGTTACTCCTCCACTGGAGTCTTCACCACCCCCTCAGCATGTTCTTTGCCCTCTTCCATGCCAGAGGGCTACTTAGTGGGTTTACCAAGGGCAGGCAGTACTTAAGCCACCACTATTCAGTGCCATGCTCTACCAAAAAGCATTTTACTGTTCCACACTTGCAAATGGCACTAAGTTTGCTTCCCACAGTCTGTTTGCTGGTCTTTAAGAAGATAATGGACCTTGGGAGAGGAAGCCACCTTACATTACATGACAACCACATTATGGCTCTTATCTTTCTACAGTACAGGCACTCTTAGGATGCTGAGGAGGAAGGTGAGCTCTGCAGCGGAAGGTCTGGTGAGAATCCCTTTCTCCAGGCAAAACAAGTGGCCTCAACTGAGGCTGCAGAGCCTCCTACAACAGGCTAAGCCACAGACACTGCTCCTTGCCTTGCTCCTACCCCACTCTAGGAGGGGCTTCCCTCTCAACCACTGGGTTTTATAGCCTCTCCCCTTTCCCAGTATGCCCTGCAGCCCTCATTAGCCAAAAGGTGGGACTACAGTTTCCAGAGGTCCATGAAGGCCTAACGAAAGGGGAAGGCTGGGGTTGGAAGGATGGGTGATGCAGCTCCTTAGGCCTCTCTACACGTGTTCCCCAGTCCATCGTCACCTTGGCAGGCTCACCTGTGTTTCATGCATATGCTGCTTTATTAACCTTACAAAAAACTTAGTTGTTTTAAACTGGAGAAATGGCTTTAAAAGTGTGGATGCTGCTTTTCATAAGTCTACCATGTCTCAGACAAACCTAAGCTTGTTTTATCCTGTTTCTGTTCTTCGCATTATCATAACACAAAGGGAAGAAAGCTGGAGATGTTTTTGCAGTGGCGTCACGCACAGTTTCTAGGCAGCGTTGTGCGGCTGTGGTGGAGAAGTGACTGCGCTCTGCTTGCACGACGAGTAGGAGGAGAGCAGTGAACACCTCTGAGATGACAGGAGAACCCAGCCTTCTGCTGCGGGATGTCTCACCGTGCTGTAGAGCTGCCCCACTGATTTATAATCCCTTGCAGGTTTCCATCCTGGACTTCTTGCCAAAGAATAGGGATTAGTTATCTTCTGCCACTTCACTTCTGAGCCCAAATGAGTGGGGACTGGTCTAGGTGTGAATCCACTGCAGCAGGAAACAGCGTAGAGCTTTTCCAGTAGCCACATGCCATGACCTGATTTTTTTAAAGAAGTGACTGGTGATTATAGACGCTTCAGTTCCTATACTCTGTACATATACATAGCGCTGCGTGTGATTGATAACAGATGGATGGAGGGATCAGTCGGTAAAATGTGTCATCTCTAAGCAACAGCGACCTTCTAACGCCTTCCTCCGAGCACTGAAAACTGGATGGCTTCTCCAGTGAGGGGGTGGAACTAGTGAGGCACATTAATATTGTTTTGCATAGAAGTCATGATGGATTGGAGTTTAGTTGCAGACTAATAAAAGCAGCAGTTAAACAGATAAAAGCTAAATTTAAATGTTAGTACTAAATAGAACAAGACAGAGTTTTTTGTCTGATGCTAAATTTTGGCTGTGAGACAGGTACCTCTTAGCTGTAAAATAGTGGCTTAACAGTATTAGCATTATATTACTGAAGCATTTGATTTCACTAGCTAAAATATCAGTGTGTGAGGTCTCTGCAAAGCTTTTATCTAGTTGGAAATAAAGCAGCTTTTTCAACAATTGTGTTAGTGGTTGTAGAGCATTACAGAGATGAAATAGGCTGGCTTTCAAATTACAATCTGCTGTACAACAATCGGCCTCAGCTCAAAGCTGCTGCTTTTTTGGTGCCTGAAAAGAAATGTAATTGAGGTTGCAACTGGAGCGGTAGGAAGCACATTGGATTAGCTTGTTAACCAGGACGTGCCTTAACCTGGTGGAGCAGAAATCGTCCTTATGCGGCCGAGATGAGCACACACTGATTTTCACTGGAGCAGGCTGTATGGGTCAGGAATGGGAGCAACACAGAATGGTCCATGAAAATACACACACTCAAACCTGCCCCTTGGGTGGAACTAGTTACATGCAGGGAAAAACCCCCCAAAATCATCTTGTAGCGATGGTGTAAGCTCATGCTTTGACCTCAGCCTTGCTGGTTCTTAGGTTAAGAGTACCTGCACTGGACATGGGAGAAAGGCCAGACCTCGTGCCATAACGATGGATGCCTCTGTAGATGCTGTCTTGATTTTGGCCAGTGCAAGGGCCCCTTGTATTTTATGGATCGGCGTCCTGAGGAGAGGGGGCCCCAAGGGACCGTGACCACAAAGCAAAATTCTGCTTAGCAGAATAGATATGCTAACAATAGCTTGGTTCTGCGCTTGCTTTCTTCATGCTGCTTTTGCTCTGTACTAAATGAGGCCCGAAGGCAAACAGAATTGGTGCTACTTAACATAATACTTTGACAAGCTACTTCATGTTTTGACCAAATAACTCTGTGATAAATCTAAAGAATAAAAATCTTGAATGAGTCCCTGGAGGGAAAGATACTTTGATGAAGGAGCAAGGATTTTTCAAAGGCATCACACAATGATTATCTCTCTTGCAACAGTGATTAGACACTCTCTGAATGGCCTTTCCCTAGGCCAGATGGGTTACTTGGACTAATTGGCAACCACCTGGCTGTTTTCAGGACACCTGAGTCACTTCCCCCTTCCTCCATCCTTCTGTCACTGCTGCTGCAGAGACACTGCCAGGCCATGGGGCTGCTGGAGGGGAAGGTGCAGGCCCTTGCATTGCAGAGGGCCCCAAATCACCCCACTGCCTGCACAGCCACAGCGTACCCCCAGCAATCACAGAATCACAGAATCGCTCGGTTGGAAAAGCCCTCTGAGATCATCACGTCCAACCGCTCCTGTCTACCCACTAAACCATATCCTTAAGTACCTCGTCTACCCGCTCTTTAAACACATCCAGGGATGGTGACTCCACCACCTCCCTGGGCAGCCTGTTCCAGCTTCTGACGACCCTCTCAGTAAAGAACTTCCTCCTTCTCTCTAACCTGAACCTCCCTTGGCACAGCTTGGTGCCGTTTCCCCTTGTTCTATCCCCCATCACCTGGGAGAAGAGCCCAGCACCCACCTCTCCACAAGCTCCCTTGAGGCAGTTGTAGGTGGTGATGAGGTCTCTCCTCAGCCTTCTCTTCTTCAGGCTAAACAAGCCCAGTTCCCTCAGCCGCTCCTCATAAGGATCCCACCAAATCCTCTGAGATGCAGGGTTTTCCTCACCAAAACAGGTTATTTTTGTCACAGGAAGAAGAGCAGTGGGACCTGTTAAGAGTAGATGCAGTGTGATAGAGGACTGGGCATTTACAGCTGGCTCCAGGGGGATGTAAGGCACCCAATTATTCTTTAGGACTGTCCCAAACACTGGTGTCTGCCACCAATACTTGCGGCCTCACCGGGTGCCTTGTGCCTACCACAGAGCCAGATGTGGTTCATGAGGCACCAAGGTTCAGTGATCCCAAGCCATCATGAACCGGTTCAGTCCTGCTGCAGCCCGTGCTCTGCCATTAATGATTACAGGGCCTAAACTCTCAGCCGAGGCACATTTTCCTATTTTTGTGGTGTTCCTCCCTGGGGCAGTGCTGGTCTCCTCCTTGCCTTGCTCCTTTGCATCCAAGCCCAAGGCAGAAGCTGTGAGCTGGAAACGCCGTTGGTGGTTCATCACTGACCTGTAGGCAAGCAATGCAGGATGCATTAATGTCCACAGCTTCACACCCAGCTGCTGACAGCACTGCCAGCCCAGGGACACCAGCAACGGCACTGGGGAGCAGAGCAGGCGTCAGGAGAGTGGGAGGGAGCATCAGCCCTGACGTGGGTGCCGGTCACTGCTGCGCAGGGGGACAGCAGATGTCATAGCTGAAAAGGGCACACACAGGTGTGTTCCCGCTCTGTAGCTGCTTTTGTGGCTGGCTGTAACAACTTCTCCATCTCACCCATCTGTGAAGCAGCCCAGCCCAGGCTGCTTATCTCTGCCTTGGCACTGTGATGCTCTGGGACAGTTTTGATGACAAGACCTCTGTGACAATAAATTCTAATGCTGTAAAACCCTCTTTATCCATACTTCCTGCTGTCTAAACCCAGGCTGTTTCCCTCATCATGATTCACTACCCTCAATAGCTTTCCTGAGGCTAACAGAGTCCTTGAACTGCTTCATATTCTGGAGTTCTGGAAATGAGTGTTGAAATTTCTTTCTCTTACAGTGAGAGTCTTGTTTCCAAATATGAGTAAGATTTTATGGACAATTTGAGGAGAACCCAGAGACCTTCCTTTAGGTTTAGAGATTGCCACAGAAGAGGGTTACCATGATCTATTGGCAATTTTATTAGCATTCAGTAATTTCTAACAAAGGACCACGTGGTGAGAAGCAGCATGTGCCAGCTGTGCTGTGCCTGCCTCTGCTCTGGTCTGCACATCTGGGCAACATCTGGGTGTGACTGATAACCTGCCCAGGGACAGCCTGGCAGAAGAGGGGCAAGATCCCTTCTGCCTTCACTTTTGCTGTATTCCAGAAATGTGCGTGATACGAGAGCTCTTGGGCAGATTTCAAAAGCCATTTGTGCTGCGTGTTGTTCAAGATTCCTTCTGCAGTCAATGGGATTTAGGAATTGTGTGCTTTAGAAAATACCTCTTAATAGCTGCATCTAAACATTGGACCAGACTGCTGCTTTTACCAAGGAGGCAGGATCTCTCAGTACTACACACCAAGGCTTTACTCATAGTCTTACACACACAGTCCCTGTGGCTCTGCAGTGCCTGACCCCCTCCAAGCATCATGGGCTGCTCCTGGCTGGAGTTGCTGTGCTGTTGGTGCTCTCAGATGCAGACACATCCATTCTGTGCCACGTTTGAAGGCTGACTATAAGTCACTGGGCTTTCTGTAAGAAATGTTTTCTCAAATGGGAATGTTGGAGATCAATAGTGTTAACAGCTACACAGAAAAAGTCTCCTTGCCTGGGAATACAGCAGATTATTTCAGTCCTTGCCTATCTAAACCAGTACATAGCAAGGCTGTTCATGAACGTTGCTGGCATTGAGAAGTGGAAAGGTTCAGCTGCACCCAGAGCTTGAGTGCTGTGCTGTGAAAGAGGATGAAGCCTGATTGCACCTCGCAAATGGGACATGAAACTGGGTCTGCACACAGCAGCACACCAGGCAGCTCAGCATCCCTCATGTTTTCATTCTGGTCTGGTTTGTAATCAAGGCCAGTTTCTGAATACCAGGGCAGATCAGGTCTCCATTCTAGGTTGAATTCTGCTTGCTGAAAGATAGAGACAGCAAGTCCAGCTTCCTACCTCTGCTGTAGATACATGGAGAAAATCCTAATTTCCCTAGTGGGTGGCTAGGAGAAACCACGAGATACAGAGCTGGAGGACAGCACCCAAGATGCAGATGGTGTGTGACAGCAAGCTGGAAGCCAGGAGATGGTCACTCCCTGCAGTGTTTACCAAAAGCAGGCATTAGTCATGCCGATGTGGCTTCTCCAGATTCTCAAAAGCAAATTAGATTCCTCCTTCTCCTTTGGATAAGTACCCATCCTGCATGGAGATGCTCAGCATCACTCTCCTCTGCATCCTGAAGTCAGAGGCTTTAAGGAAGAGGCTGCAGCTGCACAGCTTATCTTTGTGGGAGCAGGGGCTGGGCTGACTTAGTTTCTGGTTTGAAGACATTGACCTTCTACTCCTTAAGCTCCCTGTACCGAGCCTCAGGATGCGTCCTCTCCATCCCCACGTGCAGAGCATGGCTCTCCCTGGCTGCCTTCCCCTCTGGTTTGCCATCCTTCTTCCCTTGGTCTCCCTACACTTAGAATAGCATCATTACATAAACACAGAGGGAAGTGTTGCATTATTTAGAGGCCTGAAAGAGCAGAGCCATCCTGTTCATCACCCTTGTCCCGTGTCCCCCTCCTGCTTCTGTCAGGGCATCAGCTCCTCTTCTTCCTCTCCACAGAGCTTGGCCATAACACCAAGGAGCAAGCAAGGAGCATCCCCACTGCTGCTGGGGCCACACACTTTGAGGATGAGAGATTGACACGCAAAATACTCCATTACCTTCCCACAGTCACGCAGGGGGGCTGAGGCTTTTTCATGAAGCTCTGAGCCTGCCGCAGAGTCCTGGCTCCTGCTCTTCTCAGCTTTTTTGTTTGAGCATTGATGAATCTTTTCAAACCTTGTTCAATCTCCTAACTTGCCTCCTGTCCTACATACCAGACTGGAGGGCAACTGGGATATGAAATATCATGTGTACAAAACCAGGACCTTCTCTGCAGGGCCTCTTGACACTGATGTTTATAGGGAAATACAGAATCACTTGAAGGTATTGCAGTGCATAATTGCAGTTTTACTTCCAAGGGTTATTTCAGGTGAATCTGACCTGCTTCTAATGAAATTAGCGCTTTTTATCCGCAGTAACCTAGCAGCTCTTTGAGGCAGGGACCATTTTCATGTTCATGTGCACTCAGTGCCTGGTACGTGAGACTCCATTGAGGTGGTGTCCCAAGACACTACTTCATTACTGAAACTAATTAATTACCCAAAGCACTGTGGACAGAAAAGGTAATTTGTTTCCTCCTGCAAAATGAATAGAGGTGGGGAAGGAAATAAAACCCAGCTTCACTGCAAGCTGGGCTTGGCCTGCCCTGGCGAGACAAGGACTGAAGGGCTGTGTGTGGGAAAGCTCCCTATTAAACCTGGGGACAGCGGGGGGTTCCTGCAAGTGACAGTCACACAATGAGGCTTTTGTCAGGGAGGCACCAAGGGCCAGATGATGTCACCTTGCTGGGCTCTGCCTGTGCCTCTCAGGATGGAGCTAGCAGTGTTGTGATATCTCTGTAACAGGGAGGAGGCAACGAAAAGGCTGCTTTTATCCCACACCCTTTTTTAAAAGCAGGCGAAGAAGCTTTGTTCCAGAACAGTGTGTGTGTTTGCAGAGGTGGAAGGGACTAATTAAAGAGCCACTGCTGGTCTCCCCCCCAGCTCCCATCACCTGCAGGAGCTCTGCTCTCCTCTATGTAACTCAGCACTCGTTACTCCACATCCTTTTGCCTGGCTCAGAGGAATATCTAAACTACAGCCCTAAACTCCATCTAACTCCCTCTGCCACCTCACCTTTGGGTGGAAGGATTGAGCTATCCTTAAAGACTGCCAGAGACTCCCAAGGAAAAGAGCTGTGGAAGATGGGGAGAAGGGGGATGAAGAGGAAGGCCCATGTTAACATGTCCATCTGAGTGCTCTGCATTAAGGCAAAGAAGCCCTGGATAAAAGGCAGCGCCCTTATCTATGCCTCCCCTTATCAGCCCAACCTTCAGCTGCTGCAGCATCCTCACAGCCCCTGCCTGCAGCTCAGGCACCACCACCCCACCAAGCCCTCACAGCTTCTGTCCCAGACACGGCTGGGTGGCTGTGGGGACTGGATCCCCACTGGGGATCATGGGTTCATATATGCCGTGCCATGGGGATGTGTCACTCTCGCCACGAGTGGGTGCTGGAAACTCCTGATTTCAGCTCCCTGCTTTGCCTTAACTTGCCAGGTGAACTCTTGATGACTAAGCCTGCCTCAGTTTCCCGTGTTGGGACTCTGGCCAATGTCTGCCCACCTCAGGGAAAAGCTGCAGCTCAACATCCACGTCTGCAAGAGAATTTGAAGCGTGGAAAGCTCTGCTCAGGGAAGGTCTTCAGATTAGTCAGCTCCCAGTGCGGCTGGTTTTGAATATTTATGAAAGCAGGAAATTGTCAGACATGTTTTGCTGAGCTGTACAGCTCCCTTCCCAAAAGGAGCTATTTCTCCAAAATGGTGCTTGGAGGCTCATTTACCTCAGTCCTTCCAGGAACCCTCACTCCACCAAGGTGACAGGTAGGAAGAGTCTGGGTTAGGGTGGCTTTGCCCCATCAGTGAGAGAGGCTGAAACCCAACCATGATGATGTGGCTGGCAGGGTCCTCACCAGCCAGGGCCCCATCCCATCATACCTGAGTGAGATGATACAAGCAGAGCGGACCCTGGGTAGCAGCCAGGGTCAACCAACAGTCCAGATCATCACCGGATCCATGCTGATCAGAGAGAGACAGATCTGAAGCAAAGCTGTAAAGTCAGTCTGCATCAGTGTCAGCAGGGCTATGACCAGACATGGCTGCAGCTGAGCTGGAGACCAACAACCCTACACTGAAGCTTAGGAAGGAGCTTAATACCCAGAGCTGAGCTTAAATGGAGCTCCTGCACCCATAGGTGGGTGTGGGTGGAGGGCTCAGGTGTTAATGCTCAGGACCATTAATGTGGTCACTGTGGCCAGTGAGAAGAGCTAAAGGTGTCAGGATAGCACAGAGATGGTCAAAGCAGAGCAGTTGGGCTCAGTGGGAAGCTTTGGAGCAGGAAGGCTGTCCTCCAGCTAGAGCCAAGTGCTGGGATGCCATAATCCTGGAGTCCATCCCCTCCCTCTTGGCCAACCTATGAGTACCTCTGCTTCCACCTTCCAGCTCAAGAGCTGTTACCCCCCTGCCTGACCAGGCTGGTTTTGGGAAGCAGATAATTTTGTGTACCTCAAATGTGATCTACTGGGGAGATTTTTAGCACATAGACTTGATTTTCCCATTCATCCTTTCATCACAGCTACACAACAAGTTGTCTCCAGCTCCTGCACCTGAGCAGCATCTGCAGATTCACCGGGCACCGGCTCCAGGCCAGCTGCAGTAATCCCATCAATAAATCATCTGTGGCTGGTCAATCCCCTAGTGCTTTTCTTGCCAAGACTAATCAAAGCTTAGCTGCACTCGGATTAAGAGGGGGACAGAGAGGGTCACACTCAACTGAGCACACTCAGCCCTTGCCCAGCCAGCTTGTGGGAATTGGAGGAGGAGAAAAGGGGATGGCGGGGCCAGCCAAGGCTGCAGCCACAGGGCCTGACTCCCAGAAACCCAATGGGGCCATGGTAGCTCCTCAGCCCCCTTCAGCTCGCTGTGTGGGGAACAGGCTGCGGTATCTACAGAGAATTTGTTGGATGGTGGATGGAGCTAATTTAAATGAGAAAAAAAGACTTTGGGTACGTTGCCAGCATTCTCCTTGCCTATTGTACTCCCCTTTGGTTTCTCCTTTCCATTGAACAGTTTTATGTTTCCAGGGATCATAAATTCTCATTTTTCCACTGGACAGGAGGTGCACTCCTGGACCTCACTGCTTCCTGCGTCGCCTTTGTGTCCGTGTTGCCCAGTTACTGTGGCGCAGACCCAGACTATGCCTGGCCATATTCACCCCAGGGGCGTGCGCCCCACTGCCGGGCACCGCGAGTTCATAGGATTCAGACAGGCACATGCTTCCCAAGAGGAACAAAGGCAAGGCCATAACCCAGCAGTTTCCAACCAGAGGCGGCGAGGCTGACCAGCGACAGCCCGGCAGGGCTGTCATGGCAAGGTGTGATGTGATGCAGAAGGGGCCATGGTGAGTCAGGGAGGATCGGGGGCTGGACCGCAGCCTGCGCTTCAAAGGGTATGGGAACCGTCACCGCTCATTGTCAGCAGCACTTGCCTGGGAGCAGAACTCACCGCTTTTCTGTAGCATCAGTTCCAGGTGGCAGCGCTCCAAGCATCAGTAATTCAAACCGCAGTCAAGATAATGCAGTGTCCTCATGCTGTGCGGTCAGTTTGGTTTGAAATTAATAACATTCCTGAACTTGAAATACTTGGATTCGTCATGGCTTTAATTCCTAAAAATGGCACTCACATGGCACCAGAGGGAAGGATGCAGCTGTGTGGCAGCCTGGGCAGGAGCAGGGACCAGGGGTGATGTGGGGTGATGCTGCCCAGAGCCGGTCTGTTGGAGGGCAGATTCCCACCTCCTCATTGCCATGCTCCCCGTGTCTGCCTGGCAGGCGAGGTTTGGGAAGGGGCCGGGACCGCCCATTGTGGTGGGGTTGTTTATGGGCCATCGATCCTGCGGCCTGGCAGGCCAGGCCGGCGAGGGGAGGCTGGGGCAGAACAGCAGGCCCAGGGCTGGCTGGAAGATTTACAGCTGCAGGAAGAGCCGTCTTTTTCCAATCGATGGCGTCTTCCTTTGCCCACGCTAACAAAGTACTTACCCGGCAGTGACTGGGAGCACGATGGACCTGCTTCAAAAACCTCGGTTTCCCTGTAACACAACTTGGGCTGCGCAGAAGCAAATGAACCACATCAGGGAGCATGCCCTGGCACTGCTGGCTCTCTCGATCCTGGCCCTTCTGCTCTTTGTTAATGGGGAAGATGAATTTTTTTGAAACAGAGGCTGCCTCTAAGACTTGCAAACTCTCTATTTTATGACAGTTTTCATTTGCATAATGAAGGCCCTGCTACCTTTGGTAATTAATCACATTAAGAATTGCTTCCTTGAATAACACTATTCATGCAAGTCGTTCTTAGTGCTGGAAACCGCATATGATTTCCAATGTGCCTTAGCCCATCTCTTTCAGCTGGTAGCTGCATGTGTAATTTATATCTGCTTGGGTGGAATTATCAGAGGAAATATGCATTGCACGGCACCATTAACATTTCTAGTCATAGAGTCTTTAGCTCTCGGGTAAGTTAATATTACATGCCAACAGTGTGTGGGACTGTATGAAAAGCGAAGACTTGAACATGGGGATTTAAAAGCAGAAATGGAAAGTATTCCAGGTCAGACATATCAGAAATAGAATTAATGAAGCTGCTAATTTAAATGAGATGCATTCCCCTTTCTTGACCTGTTGGGTTTTTTTTAAAGGTCCCATCTTGTCCCCGTGGCTAAGAAAGCTGCCAGGCTTGCCTGCTGAATCGCCCCTTGTAAGGGCAACTTCAGATCCTGTAAAATCCATAGAACTTACCCCCACAGTATAGCACAAGCAGAGAGAGGATAACGATTGACTCTCAGAAGGCAGCAGAGAAGATGAGTGCTGCTGTGTGGGTTTGGATTTTTTGGTAACCTTGAGAAATTTGGGAAAAAAAGCCAACACATGAATTCAGTAGTAAGAAAAAAAAATATATCAGTGAGCAGACTTTGCTCTCTGAGGGCTGCCAGGTCAGCCAGGAGCCTCGTGCTCAGATGTGTCTTGCTTTATGCATGAGCATTTTTATAGGAGATAGTCTGCTGCCTTGGAGTGTGTTTTTCATGTCCTTTTTTGTCCTTACATAAATCACAGTTAATTAAAATACCTATTCCTGCTTGATAGGAAGCAATTAAATGACTGAAGCTGTATCCCATCTGTCTCTCATGTGCAGAGACCGAAAGAGCCTGGTCCAAGCTGGTGCAGCGTGGGCTGGCAGGGCATCCACCCAGGCCCCATACCCATCCCAAATCCCGGCTGGGACATGCGGTGCAGCAGCCAGCTGGAGGTCCTGGGTGTGCAGAGACATCCCATCACTCCTGGCAGCACCCAGGGATGTGCTGCCGCCGCTCCTGATGGTGCCTTTCTGCCCAAGAAAGGAAAAAAAGCATCTCTGCAAAATCCAGGCTTGGACTTTGCTTAAAGCCTTTGAGTAAAGAGCCTTGTTTGAATGTAATTGCACCCCTGTTGCTCCAAGGGGAAAATACACTGTATTGCGTTCTCTTTCTTGGAAAGTGTGGCTAGTATTTTCCCAGCCATTTGTGAATAAAGAAAGATAAATAGCTCTTTAGCGGGCAGAACAATCTAGCCTGGTTTTATTGACATTCATGCAAGCCGACAAGGAGAAACAGTTTGGCGGCACTGAGCGTAGGGGAGGGGGCAGCTCCAGCACCCAGCCTTGGGGTGCTGAGGGAGGTGCTTGGGTGGAGGGGGGAGAAGCCCTTTTGGGTGCCGAGACCTTGGCCCCACAGATGTGAGCATCTCCTGCGGGACCCAAGGCAGTCCGAGGATGCTCTCCCCACCTCACCCATCATTTCCCGCCTCCCTATAAATAAAAAACGTGTCTAGCAAATTTAGCTCTGGCTTCACATGCAGCAGTGCTATAGATAGATTTTTATTTTTTTTAAACAAGCCGTCTCAGAGTAATAATTCATGGGGAGATCAAAAGGCTATGGTTTAATCCAGGGTCTGTCTGATACCATCAACCTTGCAGAGTGCTAAGAATTCAACAAGCAGCATCAAAAGCCTGGTACACATGAAAGCCACCCAATTTTGTGCCTGTGAGGCTGGTGTGGCTTACAGCAGGTGCTGAGGAGGTGGCCAGACGCGTATCTCCTCCGCTGAGCTTGAGTGCCACACACACAGACCTTCAGCTTCAGGCTCCTGGAAAAGATGCTTGCACTGCCTTAACATCTCAGTTGCTACCTGCAGCTCCACCGACTCTATAAAGAGATAAGATTTCTAATTAGATGTCTAATTATGCGGTGTTGGTAGGCTTCAGGCTGCGCTCTGCTGCTTGGCATCACCTTGTCCTCCGTGTCTGTGAATCACAGCATCGTTTGGGTTGGAAAAGACCTCTGAGATAACCAAGTGTTAACCCAGCACTGCTGAGTCCACCACTAAACCACATCCCTAAGCACCACATTTATTTTTAAACACCTCCAGGGATGATGATGGCCTGACAGCCCATTCTCCACAGAGATGTGGCAAAAGCATCCCAGGAGAGAGTCCTTGAGGGGTCAGGACACCCCCTGTTTTGTGGTAGACCATAACTGAGAGCACGTGCAGAGGACCCAGAGATGGGGGGGATCAACTCCTATACACTTGGTCACGTCTGTGACCACTGGCACAAGCAGAGCCCAGGCACTGGTCTCCCTAGGATGTCCCCTTTGCCGGGTCCCAGCTCCATTACGGCACAGTTTATATTATTAGGCCATTGAAGACAGGGGATTTGTAACCTCTGCTTTCCAGCTATGTACTGGAACTGTACACGGAGTTAATCACAAGGATTTATGTTTTAAGAGGTACATGGTGGCTGTTACTGTACGTGCTGATTTAGATAAATGAAGGATCTGGCCCAGGAAAGCTGGATTTCAGATAGGGACTGTGAAAAATGTGGTGTATCAAAATGCTGTATTTGGAAGCTGAAAATAATGCCTAAAACGGGACCAGTAAGGATCAGGGCTGTAAATACAGGTCCCCAGAGTGGAAGGGCTCTGCCACACTTCTAGCTGTCAGCAAAAGCAACATTTAAAAGCCAGCAGTTTAATTTTTAACACAAGTGGAGGTGAGTTCAGACTGCAGACACCTGCAGGTGAGGAGCTGGGTTTTATCTCCAGAGATGCGGAGCCCGCTGAGGTTAATGTGATTATGTAAATGACTGAGGTATAATTGCGTTATTGCCACCCATCTGGCCCTCCCTGCAATTCATAAGTGATTTGATATTCCCCGTGCACTGCAGCTCTGACACACGAGGGCTCTGGAGATGCCATAAATCACTGCTCGGTGTGTGCTGCAAGTGCTGTTTCCCCTGGTGCAGAGTCCCACCGGAATGAGCATGGCCAACGCATCGGGAAGGCTCTTCCTGGATCTGAATTAACCATCTCTGGAGGTGGTCCAGGCGCTCGAGCTCTGCTCATCCTCTCCCAAGGGATGCTCCCAACAAAGCCAGGATCCTGCCCACACCCAAGCTACAGCAGCAAATCCTTCCCGACACGTGTTTTCTTGGCAGAATAAAGCAAATTCCCACATCCCTCAACTGTTGGGTTTCAACACAAACCTGACATTTTCACATAAAACACTGACTAATCCCACACACCATCCCGGGTACCCTCAATCTTACACCTCTTCTAACCTGGGTTTTTCCCCTTCAGTATGAATTCAAAGCCAAGAACATCAAGAAAAAGAAAGTGAGCATCATTGTTTCGGTGGACGGGGTGAAGGTGATTCTCCGCAAGAAGCAGAAGGTGAGACTCCTCCCGCACACGGAAACACTCCATTTTTCATCAAACTAGAACAAAACCTTCCTGAAAAAAAAGAGTGTCAAGCTTTTAGGGAACACGGTTTCTTTTTCTTGCTAATTCTGACAGGCTTTTTCAGCGCTGCCTGGGCTGGGCACCCCTCAGCTCTTTGCCCAGGCTGTGCTTCCCACCGAACCAAGCCAGCGGCTGGACCCAGGTATCCTAAGCTCAGCACTGTGTTCCCCAAAACGTGTTACTCTTCTGTATATTTGATGCTATTAATTAATCTTAAGGTCCATTTTCAGCCCTGGAGGCTGCAATCAGATGGCCAGATAAGATAAATGCTCAGAGAAATCTATTTTTATCCCATATACCGATGAAACAGCCATTGCTCATGCAGTCAGACTGCAGCCTGGATTTTGGCTTGGGACAAACGCACCATTCCCCATGGTTCCTGCCCATCAGCCTGCTGGAGCTTCATTTTTCCCTGTCTCACTGCAATTTTTGTTTCTGCCCTCTGCATACAGAGAAAGGAGTGGACCTGGGACGAGAGTAAGATGGTGGTGATGCACGATCCTGTGTACAGGTACGTACAGGGGATTTACACCAGCCCTGAGCCATGCATATCCATCCTCCCACTTGCTGAGTTACCTCCACCAAGGCTGGCTTTCCTAAAGGCCGTGAAAAATTAACGAGGTAACAGAATTACCGCTGACAGGGAACCCTTTCCTTACATTTTTGAGGGTGAGATGGATTGATCTCGCTTTGAAGCTGGCTCTGCTTTGAAGAGAGGTTAGACTAGCTGACCCCCAGAGATGCCTTCAACCCAAATTACTCTCTGATTCTGACTCTGAAGACAGTTTTCCCATGGTTTTCCTTCAAAGCACAGCTCGCCATGTGCTTCTGAAGGGCCTTTCTCTGAGGTGTAAGTGCTTACAGGGAATTAAGCTGTACAGGACATGGTAAGGTAGCGTTGACTTTCCATAGCACCTGCTCTTCTGGCATTATTTACAGACTATTACAAGTTGTGGTACATGGGCAATAATTGCTCCAATTGCAATCTCAACACTAAAACTTCCAATGACAGGAAAGGGTAAAAGAAAAACCATCTCAGGAATCCCTTTGGTTTTTTTCTCTATTCCGAGCTGAACTCACTTGTCACATTTTTACCTGATTAAATCAAATATATAAAAAGATCTTTAAAAATGTTTTTGCAGCATGGGGAGGAGAAAAATCAGCCTGAACAGGAGAGAGAGAGAGGAATCCTCCGAGTGCACTCAGCATCCCCAGGAGAGGCACCCAGGGACGGTGGCTTTTGTGCTGTGCCACCCACCTGCGTCTGCAGACAGATCCACACTGGTCCCCAGCAGGGATTCATTGCTGGGGCTAAAAACAGCCACACGCTTGCCAATACTATAGACTTTTTTAGCTTTCCCATACCAGAGATTGTTTAGCTTTCACGCAGCGCCTTTAAAAAGGTTTTGCCCACTTCAGAAGATTTTTCCATCAAGCCAGAAACACTCCCCAAATCTGCCTCCTGCCTTTAATTCCCTTTGTCTCTCTCCCCCCTAGAATTTTCTACGTGTCTCACGACTCGCAAGACCTGAAAATATTTAGTTATATTGCAAGAGACGGCGCTAACAACTCCTTCAGGTGCAACGTCTTCAAATCAAAGAAGAAGGTAGGACACTGCCAGGGCTACAGCAAGGTCCGAGGGACCTCACAGCTTCCCTTGCGGGAGCCAAAATCACTGCAGGATCGGGGGGTGCGGACCCCTGGGGAGAGACCAAGACAGTGCCAGTGCCGAATGTCCCCAAAAACGAGTGCCTGGTGCCTGTCCCCTTCTGGCTCTGCCTCCCGGGTGTTCACCTGCCCACAGGGGATCACAGCACCAAGAATGATGCCCTGTGTCGACTCCAGCGGTGGAGCCCCGGGACAGCGCGGGGCAGCCCTGGGGTGGGAAGCTGGGGGAAGGCTCCCTGTTCTCCCACTAGTGGTGGCAGCAGCGTGGGTTTGCTCCACAGAGCCAGGCGATGCGGGTGGTGCGCACGGTGGGCCAAGCCTTCGAGGTGTGCCACAAGCTGAGCCTGCAGCACGCCCTGCAGAATGCCGACGGGCAGGCGGACGGCGCCAGCGACAAATCGGCCGAGGAGCAGCCGCTGGAAGGTGACACATGGGGAGGAGGGATGCTTTGGGGTTGGGAACTGCCAGGTGGCACGTCTCTTGAGGGGCCACCTCTAAGAGACAGTGAGACTTTTGAGTCCCTTCAGATGGGGGGCATGGAGAATCCAGTGCTCCCTTCCTCCTGCCAGCCCTGCTCAAGCCCTGGCTCCTTGCTGGGATCCTGCGGCGTGGGGGGCTTGGGTTTATTTATCTGTCTTGTTTGAAGTTCACCAGATAAAGGGCTCCAAGGTCACGGATGCGGATGAGGTTGGCATCGACTCTGATGGCATCTGTGTGTCTGAGAGGGGACCTGGGGAGCTGCCCGCTGCCAGGGGGGACCTTGGTGTGCTGAAACCTGGTCAAGGCTCAAAGGATAAGAGCTGCCAGGTAACGGGGGGACAGTTCACGTGCTCTGCCATTGCTGGGGTCCCTCTGCTCACTGTATCACAGCTTGATTTGGAGGTGCTTTCTCTGGGTGTCCCTGTTGCAGACCCGCTCCTGGCTCCTTGCTGTTGCAACCCCCGTCTCAGGAGCCACCCCAAGAAGCAGCATCCCTGAGGGGGCACAGCCCGGGCAGCACAGGCACCCAGGGTGCATTTGGCGTGAGCAGTGGTTTGGCTGTAATTATTTGCTGCTCTGCAGAGCTTCTCCATGAGCGCTTCCCGGCGGCCTGAATGGCCTCGCTTCATCTCACACCATTGTATCGCTCACAGGGCCTGGCTGAGAGCAGCTGTGGTGAAATGCACTCCTTTGGATTTGTTTCCGTGGCTGGAAAGACAGGGCTTTCCTGCTCTTTTCCTCCTGGGTGCTGGAGCTGCCCCAACAGGGCAGGGGGCAGGAAAAACAGTGGCCATGAGCCAGCTCCCAGTGGGGCAGACAGCGAGGGCAATCATCCTAAAATATGCTCACTGCCAGGGCGAGGGGCTGCACTGGCTCTGGGCTGCATCCCAAGACCCCCCAGTGCTATGGAGAGCCCAATGAGCCACGCATGGGGCTACTGCACAGTCCCCAGGGCTCGTGAGGTGGCTGCAAGCTCATCCACCCCTGGCTGAACTGGCAGACCCCAGGCTCCAAGCACCCAGGGGAGCTTGTGTCTGGGTCAGGGGCTGCTCTGGAATCGGTCAGTGTGGGCACTGCCCATCTTACACGAGGCATCTCCCGGGGCTGGGACCACTGCAGTGGTTTAATGTTGCCCACCCCAGCAGATCCTTGGTGCCATGGGTCAGTGCTGGGGAAAAAATCACAGTCCAAATCCCAGCCTGAGCTGGTTGGCCCACTCACCCTGCTTGTTTCTTTGTGCCCAGGATACCGAGAATGGCTCCCTGCACTTGGCTGGCTCCCAGCAGCTGCTCAGCCCTGGCAGCCCCTGCTCCTCGGCCTCCATCACCCCGCTGGCCTCCCAGCACTGCCTCCAGCTCCGCCCCCCCGGCGGCAGCAGCGGACGCAGGTGGCCGTGGCCCAGGTATGCGTCCTGCCCTCGCCCTGCTCCGGCCACTGGCCAAGCTGGCCTGACAATGGGGACAAACACGGGGAGCTCACAGTGTTGTTCGCAGTATCGCTTGCAGCATTGTTTGCATTATAGCTCACAGCATGGCTCAGCACCCCCAGACATGGAGCTGGCTGCCCGCATGAGCCCAAGCTGCTCTATCAGCATCATAGAGGGGCCCCTCAGTGCCCACTTCATCCCGTTTTCAGTAGCTGCTCCCCCAGGCCTCTTCCCTCACAGAATCACACCAGAATCACAGAATATTAGGAGTTGGAAG
>NW_010160377.1:0-7050 GCF_000695765.1 Mesitornis unicolor | reverse complement strand
AGAACCAAGAAAATCTGATAGGATTTGGTTTGAATCCGACCAGTTTTTTAAGTTTCCTATCCATAAGCTTTTAAGTACTTACAAGCCATTATTTCTGTCTTTGATGCAGTAGGGTAGTTGTTTTTCATTTTTTCCTTTTTTTCTTTTTTTTTTTTTTTTTTTTCCAGGGGAGGGGGGGAAAGCAACATAAATCTCAGAAGAGATTTTTAAAAATGATTATCAGATTTGGGTAAGATTTATCTTCCTCTTTAAAAAAAGCTTTTCACAATCACAATATAAATGCATTAGCACAAAAGCAGTCTAAACTCAGATTCTGAAAGATACAACCCTCTGATACGAAGCTTCTTTAGCAGGAAGTACCTGGAACATGAAAAGCAGCTTAACTCTTTGCCTCCTGTGTCTTCACCCAGACCTTGCCTTGGTTATAGCCAGAGATACTGAAAATTCAGTATTTCAAACCCTATTGTTTCGCCTCAGTGGAAGGTCTTTGATGGTTTATACTGAGGATTTCAATGCAGCAGTCACACTGGTTGGTGGTGCACCTGAAGTTGAGATGTCCTCCAAACCAGTTTCTTCTCTCCAGTAATCTGGCACTAAGGTTTTTCTCGGCTTTTGGTGGGAATTGTGGAAACCTCACCATTTGCAGCCTGTTACTGCGGTTGGGCAGTTCAGCTAGCCCCCCACCAAAGATGGTTGGGCAACATTAATTCAAAACCATTGGCCAATGTTAATTCAGAAACATTGGCCAATGTTAATTCAAAGAGATTTGCCCTCCACTCAATCCATCTCTCAGCTGATGGGTGCCACAGCCTCAGAAGATGCTCTGATGTAGCCAATTTAGTCGGTTTTTAGAATATCCACTTGCTGAATAACAGAGCCAAAACACATCACTTCTGCAATCACAGAGGGAGCATCTGCATGGTCAGTTCACTTGTGGTTCTTTTTTTCCCTTTCTTCTTCCTTTCCCTCTCTTAGTAGACCTTCAAAAAGTCTATGAGTCTTGCTGCACGTGGCAGATTATTTATTCTCCTTGACAGTCTTGGGTACTTCCCTTCTCATAGCAATGAAACACATTTGGTTCCTTCCAACCAAAATGATTCTGCAATTTTAAGGCAGTTCATAGGAGACAAGACTGCGTGAGCCAAGAGGCACTGAACTGGGTAGGTGATGAGTTCACAGCAGTAATGTGGGGGTCAGGCTATCTTGCTTCTGCATCCAACCTCTTCTGCAAGCAGTTTGAGGTGAGCCTCATTTTATTTCACTTCGTTTTTTTCACCCACAGAGGAGGGGGCAAGAGTGCTTGGTTAGGAATACTGGTGAATAAAAGGATATTTCAGGTGTTGAAGCAGCAGAATCCAAACCCATCTCTATTATACCTATTTTATAGGTTTCAGTGCGTGGTAGGTATGAAGGCTTGCTGGCAAGTTCTGCTCTCACCAATGTCAATTGCAATCAGGAGCAGCTTCATGTTGGTCAGTATTGGAAGAAGCCACAAAATAACCAACAGGCGCCAAAAGTATCAGTTGAAAAGTGTTTTGACAGAAAGTAGATGGACACAGGAAAAATATCCAATGCCAAGAACATGAAAAAGAGACAAACAACTCCATAAATATTCAAAAGACTTTCTCAGGGTCTGAAATATTCTCCCTCCATTAGGAGCTGTTAATCTTTAGGTTTCTATTAACAGCCAGCTTTCTAGTGGGCATGGAGCAGGTCTTCGTGAAGAAAAGCAATCCCTGGTCCCATAAGTTTCCTTTTTTTCCCCCCATAAAATGTTTACTCCCCTCCTGAAAATCCTGCAGCACAGTCTGCAAACTTCCCCTTGTGCCACCACAAAGGACCCCCAGGACACTGCTGCAAGCTCTCCTTCCCCCTCCATCAGAGCTGGAGGGAAGGTCTAAAACGGAAAGCAAAAAACAAAGAGGGAAAACGTTTACTCACCTGACTGGCACTCTTTGCAAAAAGTCTCTTAATCCAACAACAGAAAAGTGCTTGAAAAAACCCCAAGAAGATGGTTTTACAGGTAGACCTAGAGACCCATATTTGTGCAAAATGTGATCTTACCATCCGTTGGTGTTTACCCCTGCTCCCAGGCTCCTGTTGACGTGTCCACAGGTGTTGGGAATGGTTGCAGCAAAGCAAGAGGCTGGGTTTAATCCACGTCATTCCTAGCATCGAAGATACAGAAATATTTGAGCTGACGCTTGTTCTACCCAGGCATTCAACAGAGAGCGATGCTAAACTTCTGGAAAATAGAAGAGCCCCAGGGCAGGCTAATAACAGCACTACTTAAGAACGTAAGACAATTATTATCTCCAACTGTGAAGGAGTCTGAGTAATTAAAAAGGGTTCTTTATTTTGATTAAAAAAGATTCCTTTCAGTCTGTTTGAATCTTTAGTAAAAGCCCTGAACGATATTTTTAGATGCCAGAAAAGAGACTCGGCAATTGATGCATGATGCATAACAAACTCATTTGAAAAATTCTCCTATTATCATCATCTTATTGTCCAAAATCAATTAATTTCTCATTCTTTCACTCACACCACTTCCTGGAGACAATGCAGGTCTAACCCAAAGCTTCCGAAACCTTCTTTGGATTAACAGAAATCCAAAATTAATTGGGTTTAATTACTATAAATTTCCTTCCCAATAAAATCTCAAGAATTTCCAATCATGCTGATTTATTTGTGTAATTAGAAAGCCATTCACAGATGTCACACTGTTAGGTAGTGTGGATAATGTGGGGTTTGCTTAACTGGATCCTGAGACCACAGTGCTGTGAAGAATGACAACTAAGAAAACTCCAATAAAAAACAGAAGATTAAGGGAAGGAGAATGACACAACCTCAGGCGGTGCTGCCAATGCCAATGGCTTCCTGGGGGAAACTCCCTGGTGCCCACCATGCCTCCCTGTGTCTGCTGCTCCAAAGTAACCTGCTCTGGTCCCTGCATTTTGCACCAGTAGATTTTGAGGAGCTTTGCAACCAACACCACTTTACAAAGGAGGAACCCAAGGCCCCTTCGGAGGTGATTCTCCCCCTCTACTTTGCTGTCTAAGACCCTACCTGAAGTACTGCATCCAGTTCTGAGGTCTCCAACATCAGAAGCCATGGAGCTGTTGGACCAAGTCCAGAGGAGGCCATGGAGATGCTGAGGAGCTGGAGCAGCTCTGCTATGGGGACAGCTGAGAGAGTTGGGGTTGTTCAGCCTGGAGAAGAGAAGGCTCTAGGGGGACCTTAGAGCACCTTTCAGGACCTCAAGGGGCTACAGGGAAGCTAGGGAGAGACTTTTGACAAGGGCATGAAGTGACAGAATGAGGGGGAATGGTTTTAAACTGGAAGAGGGGAGATTTAGACTGGATATTAGAAAGAAATCCTTCCCTGTGAGGGTGGTGAAGCCCTGGCCCAGGTTGCCCAGAGAAGCTGTGGGTGTCACCTCCCTGGCAGAGCCCAAAGCCAGGTTGGACGGGGCCTGGAGCAGCCTGGGCTGGTGGAGGTGTCCCTGCCCATGGGGATTGGGTCAGATCATCTTTAAGGTCCCTTCCAACCCAAATCTTGCTGTGATTCTGCGATTCCTACAGATGAGGGCTTTAAACCAGGATTGCACTGTAAGTGAAAGAGAAGATGCACTGAAGTTTGCAAAGTTCACAGGGTGTCTAACAGGTCCCACCTCTCCACAGGGGAAGGTTGTGCAGAGCCAGCAGACCCCACATGCCCATGGACTTGTTATCTTGTGAACCTGCAGGAAAAATGAGATTGTGTTTTCTTGCAAAGGTATTTTGCAAAGCAGGTGATCTGTGTAGGCCAAATCATCCTATCTACCTTCAGAGACCGATGATTGTGCTGATGAGAGCTGGACCAACCACTTTGCGCATTTGGTGGGGACAAACAGATTCACAGGGGTGACTCTTCTGACCTCATACCAGCCCTGGGTCTTCCTTAGGAAACAGCTGAAGGACAGGGTGAGCCTGGGACAAACCTTAATTTGTTTTTTCTTCCCACTTCTTCTCAGCAAAGTGATCCCTTTGCTCAACTGGCAGCCAGACTCTTCCTTGGGAGAGAAAACCGCCTGGGTTTTCTTGACCATCCTTTGTAAGAGTCCTGGAGGTCTCAGGAAATTAAAAACTTTGGGAGAATAACACAGACTTTGGGTTCTCCTTCCAAGTGAAGCGGCAGATTTTACACACACTCCCACAAATGGCACACACTTGGTTTAATTAGAAAGGTAATTTGCTGATTAGTAAATGAAAAGAAAGCATGTCAGGGTCACCAAACTTGAGAGGAGGGATTTAATTTTGTGCCGTAAATATAAATACTAGTTTGTAAGAGGGGAAAGAGCGTATTTTTAAAGACTCAGTTGTGAGCTGAATCTGGCAGCTTAAATCTGAGCCTTGGCAGTGAATTCCCCCCTTCCCCAATCCTCCCTGCCAAATTATCTTGGGTTTATACATGCCAGTATTTGACTAATAACATAATATTTAAATACCACAGTAATCTTAGCATCGTAATCCTGACACTCACAGGTTATCTTAAATAAGGGTCAGCTGAAGAACATAGTGCTGTCCAACCCCCCTGGGCTGTCAGACATCCTCAGCCATAAGAAAATCATCTTTACTTTTGGCTTGAGCCTTTAATGGCACTGAAAGCTGCTGCTTTTGTCTAAATACATACATTGTGCGGCAGTTTAGGAAATAGGTGAAAAGGCTTTAATGGAGAGATTAGAGCTAGACATTGTGAAGCTGCAAGTAGGTCGGAAGAGATTTCAGAGGTCAGGAAATTTTTCAGGGCTTAAGTGTTTTGTAATGTAGTTTAGTTTGCCCCTGGACCAGTACATAATGGATGCGTCAAAACTTGATTTGCCTTGATTAAAAATAAACCAGGCTGCTACTCTGGGGTGAGAGTCACTTGACAAACTCCAGCATGTACCAGCAACCGCGCTGGTTTCTGCAATCATTTTAATGGGCTGGGGTCAGGTGGGGCAAAAAAAGGCATTTCTTACCAAATAAAGGCCACCAAAGTCAATCAATCAGAAAATCAGACAGTTAACAAAACCAGAAGCTTTTCATCCCTCTTGTATAGTTGTACTCTTCCTAGTCTTTGGTCAGATAGATTAGGGAACATCTCATTAAAAAAGTGATACACCAATCATTTAAATAAGGTATTCATGGGGAAAGGAAGGGTTTAAGTGCAGAATGAGCCTTCCATGTAAAAACAATGCTGTTCTACTCCGTTATACTAGCTTTCCTCCATGCCAAAATAACCACTTTTCTGATACCCACCAGAGCATAAACAGTGACCCCAACTGACACCAGTAACAGGCAGGAAAAGAAAGAAGTCATCTTTCAGTTGGAAGGTTATTTAAAAATGAATACATCAAAGATATGAGGTCTTTGTTCCCTCACTGACAGCAGCTCTTTAACCTCCTCTGCCCAATTTGCCTATTTCTTGCTCTCCCACATTTGTATAATTCAGCAGAGACTTGGGGAAAAGCAACAGATATGCACCAATATGGGTGAACGTGAAGTCAATGCATGTTGGATCAGTGAGAAGCTATTGAAGTGAACCAATACCACAAATACAGCTCTGCACAACCCTACGTACATGTCTGAAATGACACCTTGATGAAAATTAATTTGGGTATAGAGAGCATGTGGATCATCAATAATCCCTACTCATTGCCTGAGAAAAGTTATTCTGAAATTTAGGGTGGGGGGAGCCTAAGTTGTGCTCATAGGCAATAATAACAGCACCTCTCAGAGTCCCATTCACATCCAAAGTTGGGTCTCAATTTTTCTCAAAAATTCATCTATGAAAAACTATGGATTTAATTTTTAAAAAGGCTCATTCTTTGCAACCAAAACATGTAATGAGTCATGGTGACTCTGGGGGAAGACTCAATACTGAAAAAGCAGCCTTGATCCCCTCAGAGGAGTGTATTTCACGCACCAAGACTGATCATAGAGTGCTGAGTACATTGCCCAACTCTAAAACAGACAAGATGCAAAAATTGACTGAGATACAAAAGGCGTCATGAACAATTTGTGACTGGAGAATACTTTGGATGGAGAGCAAGAGCTCCATGCATTTGGCATAGCAAAAGAAAGAGACAAATTATTAGCCTCCACGGTAAGATCAAGAACCTGCACTTCCCAGGGAGAAGGTACAAAGTGTTAGGCAAGACCTGCAAATCTACCAGGAAAGTCACAATAAAAATGCACTGGAAATTGAAATGGCTGGAAATGAAAGCCAGCAAAATCGTAGCGTGGCATTAGAAATCATTGGTAATTCTAAAATTAATTAACCGTGCATCAAGTAATAGTGGCGTACCAAGGGATATGGTGGATTCCCCATTGATTGATGTCTCCCAGCCAAAAGCATGGTTGTTTCCCTGGAAGATACACTTCAGGTAGACAAGTTCTTGGCTCTATTGTGGGGGTCACTAGACCAAGATAGAGAGCAAGCCAGACCGGCTGATCCATTCTGGCCTTCATAAATCTCCAAAATCCTCCCACAGGGTCTTGCCCTGGAATGCAAAAGACATCCAGACTAAGGTCAAAGTGTTGGGTCAGCCACGTACATCTTTGTCCGTGAGTTTTTTCTCTCCTCCCAGCTGGGTGAGAGCAATGGAAGAAGCTGCAGCCATCAAGCTGAGGGGCAGTTTGGTTAAAAACACTGATAATGCACTTCCAGTTCTTCCTTCGGAAGATCATGCGGTTTCAAAATGTGTGAGGCCAAAAAAGATGTGTGGCCCAGTGCACTCTTGACAAAAGCATAGATTCAGTGAAGCTTACAATTAATATTTAATACCAACAAGTCTTCTGTGATGCTGTGCGGATGTAAATAAGTGGAGAGAACGTGATATTTACCCCACTATAAAACATTCATGAGAGCTAAGCTATTTACAAAAGCTAAATACGACACTGTATTTACTGTAGGTCACCTCCTAGGGTTAGAGATGAAAAGTTTTTGGTCTAATGGAAAGTAACATAATACACCATAATAACACAACCACTGTCTCGTCTGCAAAGAAATATCTCCTGGCTCCTTCTT
>NW_010160376.1:0-21336 GCF_000695765.1 Mesitornis unicolor | reverse complement strand
TAAGAGTGCTCTCATTACTATTGACAAACATGTAACGTGTATGCTTGTGTGAGATGGGTAATATTCTTACCCAGCATTCGTTCATGTCAGAGGTAGCCTAGCAATCAAGGAGGCATCTGTCAGTCAGAACGCTAAATATTAGTCATTTTGAGCTATTTCATGAATGTTTCACACAGATGTGTCTAAAATTCACACATATATTTCTGAATGGAGGGCCACTCATGTGATGTGCTCTCTGTTGACAAACCAAAGGAGGTTGTATTTGTGGTATGGCAGCATTTCCCCAGGGAGGCCCCAGTGTAATTAGAGACATGGGCAGGCCACAGTGACAGGAAAAGCCTCCAGTGGGGGGCTCTGCAGAAGTGGTCTCATGAAAGCCAGGACTGAAGGGAAGGGATTATTTACACAGACACGGAGGACAGGCAAACATTTCAGACCATCTGAACTTGCTTCTAATTCTCCCAGAAGATCACACAATCATGCACAGAATCACAGAATCGCTCGGTTGGAAAAGACCTCCGAGATCATCATGTCCAACCGTTCCTGTCTACCCCCTAAACCATATCCTTAAGTACCTCGTCTACCCGCTCTTTAAATACATCCAGGGATGGGGACTCCACCACCTCCCTGGGCAGCCTGTTCCAGCTTCTGACGACCCTCTCAGTAAAGAACTTCCTCCTTATCTCTAACCTGAACCTCCCTTGGCACAGCTTGGTGCCGTTTCCCCTTGTTCTATCCTCCATCACCTGGGAGAAGAGACCAGCACCCACCTCTTCACAACCTCCCATTAGGTAGTTGTAGGTGGGAACCTTCTTTCTCTTTCAGTTGATACTCATAGAATCACAGCATGGTTTGGGTTGCAAGGGACCTTAAAGCTCATCCAGTCCAACCCCTGCCATGAGCAGGAACACCTCCACCAGCCCAGGCTGCTCCAAGTCCCATCCAACCTGGCTTTAGAGACTGAAGACATTTTTGGTCCTTTTTTGGGTGTTTTTCTCCCACTTATCTTTGTTGAGGAAGGACTGAATAGCCAATGTTCAGGAGACCTCCAAGGAAATGCCGAGCCTTTCTTTAGGCTCAGAAGGCTTGAAGGGGTGTACTCCTCGGTGGGATGCCTGAGGAGATGGGGTACACCAGCAGAGCTGACTGCTGATGTCCAAACAAAATGCTCAGAGCTATAGGTCTGGTGGCAGCGCTGGCTGGAAATTTGTATTGTCCGAGCAAAGCCCCTTCTGTTGTTCCAGCAGTGGCCTGGTCTCTAGGTGCACTTGGGTTTGGTTGCTGTGAGATGATCCAGCCTGTCCCGCAGTTCAAACTGTGCTCGGGAAATTCTGCACTTGATCAGTTTAGTGCTCCTGTGGTTTATTGCTTTCAGCTTTAGCTGCCTGGTCTGGTGGGAGGTGTCCCTGCCCATGGCAGGGGTTGGACTGAATGAGCTTTAAGATCCCTTCCAACCCAAACCATTCTGTGATTATGGTCCTCATTGCTGTAAGTTCCTTTCATGTGATGGGTTTTTTAACATGATCTATAAGGTTTTGTACTAAATAGGACTTCTGATAGAAATTTAAAATTTCCGTAGTTATGTACATTTCTGAGGCATAATTCTTTGTTTTTTGTAATCACAAAATGATGTGGAGATGCTCAATAGAAGTAAATTTAGCAAACTGAGTTCTGAGGCTATTTTGTCACCCCAAAACTTGAGAGATTTTAGCTAAAAAGAGACCTTGCCTCAAAGAGAGACTTGAGAAGATTTATGACCCCTTAAGCATCCTGAGAAACAGACAAATAGCAGAAAACATTTCCAGAGAACAAAGTAATTATGAGGACTAGATGTAATCTGTACTCTCTCTCACTCTCTATTTCTCTTTTTATTACAAATAACCTTAATCCTCATCCAGGATTAAAATTCAGTGTATTTTTAGCAATGCAGTGTCCTAGATAAAAGGCACTTCCATTTATGTTTTTATGTCTTTTATATCTTTTGCATTCTGAAGCATTTGTAATTTTACTTAACAGATGAATACTTCCATCTCTATATCCCCAGTGCTGCAATTAGTGACAGTTTCTCATAGATATACCTGAGGTTCATGGTTTTATTCAATATGATATGTGAGTTTCAGGATAGAACAATGTATGTCAAGAAAGCAAATCTATAGGTAAAGTTTCTGTAATGTTTGGTGGGGTTTTTTTTTGCTTTCCATTAATATAGGGACCCATTTGCAGCTCAGCCTTCCTATGGAGATAAATTAACCCCCTCCCAAAAATTGTGATTATAAGATGGTATAAAATATCTGTTACTGGTTATTTAGTGACTGGTAAGAGATTAAGTGAAAATCTGCATAAAATGTTACCTGCATTTGCTTGAAGAGCAGAAAAAAACCTAATAATTTTTTAAATCCAGATTGAGATTTCCACAGAGCTGCAAGTTACTTAGGCTGAAGTTTCATCACTTACTGTGCAATTCCAGTATTCAAGCTAACACACCCATCAACTAACTTGCATGCCACAAGTTTACAGAAAATTCAGAATTAAATGTTATTTTCTCAATGATTGATTTGATTTGTAATTAACTCACCCATAAAAAGCAGAGTCCCGTGGCAAAACCTTTGTATTTGTGAGTTTTCTGAAAATGACTGGGGATATTACGCAGTAAAAGCATTACTGAGAAATACGGATTAAGTGCAGAGATGAGCAGATGTTGCTGGGACTTTGTAAACAGAGGAGCATGCACATCGTGGTTTTGTTGCCATGACTGGAGGAAATTTTTGTTGCTGGGATGTTATTAATGGTAGCAGTTGAAGGTCCATCCAGCAAACTGCTCTTGGGACCTTTGTCAGCCTGACAGCTTTACCCTTTATTAGGGTTATTTGTATTGGTCCTTTTAGCTGCAGAGAAACCCACTTTCCTACCCAATTTCAGGACCTGATCTGACTGTCGTGGGTGGGTTAAAGAGACCACAGAGACAACTTCTTGCCCCTGTAAGTGCAGTGCAGCAGGAGAAGCAACAAGGTGGAGTAGGGAATTAAGTGGAGGAAGATTTCATATGCCTGCTTTTTCTACATTTTTCTGGTTTTTAGCCCTATGTTTTATGTACAGATGGAACTTTACCCATAGATGGAACCTTACCTGCAGATGAAGGTGGCTCCCAGGTAATTCCCATGTGATACCTGATGGCTCCACACTCACATTTTGGAAATGTTAAGGCATTGCAGGTGAATGCCTGTATTGAGTCAGTTGAATCTTTCAGTAGGTTTTCATTAGTTACAGTCTGCAATCGGACAGCAGCCATGGCCTGTAGACACATTCAGAAACCGATATTTAGTCTTATCTCAAAATCTACATGCTCGGTCTGACTCTTCTGTGCAAACCTACTCCTTCTCTCCCCTGCAGGCAGCCTGACAATACATACAGCAATTCCCATGTGATACCTGATGGCTCCACACTCACATTTTGGAAATGTTAAGGTATTGCAGGTGAATGCCTGTATTGAGTCAGTTGAATCTTTCAGTAGGTTTTCATTAGTTACAGTCTGCAACCAGACAGCAGCCATGGCCTGTAGACACATTCAGAAACCGATATTTAGTCTTATCTCAAATTAAACTCTACATGCTTGGTCTGACTCTTCTGTGCAAACCTAGTCCTTCTCTCCCCTGCAGGCAGCCTGACAATTCATACAGCAGCAGATTATATTTTTTAGCCTTTTGTCTTCTACATAAATTGACCTCCTTCAAAGAGGGTATCTGTGGTCTTATGCAGTCTGTGATGCATAGAAAGCTGCGAATATATTCCACTAGAGAGGGTTCAATTTGGTTTTCTTCCCATATTAAAGACAAACACTGACAAGAAAATGTTGTCTGTTACTGAAAACTGTACTAACCCAGAGTCCAATTTTCAATACTTTACTTAGCACATGAATTATTAGTGTTAGAAAATTATTTTTCCATTTCTTGAGTGTAATTCGTAGACCTATGGAGACCAAAATCTTTTTTTAACTCTATGGCCATGCAATTAGATACTGAAAAACTTATTGAAAACTTGCTACACGCGATCATCAGGTGATGAGAATGGCATAGTTCAACTGACTATGATTATTCGGCTTCACAAAGATCAGTAGTCAGCTAAGGGTTTACTTAACAGGCTTAATCTAGGCTAGAGTGTTTTAGCCTTCTTGAGGCTAAGATGATAACTGAGAAAACCCAAGGTGGTTTGGTTTATTTAGAGGAAACTGCTTGTTTTTGTAAGAAGAAGCTGACTGACAGATTTGGGATACAGAGGAGAGGTGCTGTGAGCCTTACAGGCTGTTCCTCCCAAGTCAAAACTAAGGAGCAAGCTCAATGCTTCAAGCTACAGAAGATGCAGGCAGATTATATTGTGTATTTCTCAGAAACTGTGCTCTTCTTGTAGTGCCAGAAATATAAACTATCAAAAGTTATTGTAGAAAAAGCTTTCTGGAGTCTCAGCTGTTGCAAACAGGTACAGTTTTTGCCAGACTCCCTGCCTAAATTCCTGTTATCCATTGGGAAGAGAGCTGAAAGCTTGACAGATCTGGGGCTCTGTTAGCGAGACCTGATGGTAGAGAGAAATTAATACTTCAGTGACCGTAATTACATCAGAAGTAACTGGTTTCATAAGTGCCTTGGTACGGAAGTTCATGGCTGAGTTTAAGTTTGATTAAGGAGGCTGTTAAATCCATCCAAGCTGCATCACAGAGCTCATGCCAAACTCCCATCAACACGAAATGGCTATTTTAGCCCCACAAGGATCAGATTTGAGGTTTAACTGCTTTGACATTTGCCACTCTCTGCTTTTAAAGGCCACTCTTTTGGAAGTGTTACATTATGGCAAGAATTGCTTCCTGATGTACACCACCTTGTATTGGGCTGTTTTCCCAAAACCCATTTCGCATATCGTGCTGTCTACACTTTCAATTGGTTAAGGCCTTCAATTTGATACTAATCTTCCTTTTAGTGTTTTATTTTAGAGCTGTTCGTAGGTGACTAAGAACTCTATTTTTTGGTCATATCTATGTTATAAATGTGGCTACTACAATGTTTATGGGCTGAGAAACCAGCTTTTTCTCCCTGCTTCTATTCTTGGTTTTATTTTCCTGTCCTTTTAAGTATATAACCTGCCGAGCATATATTTTAACCATAATTGCTATTTCTTAGCAGTTTATCTTACTGAATAGCTGCAAGGTATGTACTCACTTAATCTTTTTTCCTACTCTATGTCCAATAGCTTTCTGGACGGCTAAATTTAGCTGCCTAGTAATTTCCTTTTCCAATTTAAATGTCACACAGTATTGCACTAAACAAGTGCAAAGAACTTACCGTCCCTGTGCTTCAAGCAGCAAGGAAAGAGAGCGGTGTTCAAGATTAATGTAGTGTACAGCAACTTTTAGGCTTCTGTCTTGTAAACATATTGGGGTGACTGAGTATAGATAATACTGTAAATATTTCAGAAAAGTTCATTGTGCTTGCACATGGCAGGGCAGAGTCTGAGCAACTAACCAACAAAATGCTTAAATCCCTATATAATCTTATGGAGGATAAGTAAACGTGTAGATTTAGAAACTGAAGAGTCACTTATACTTTGATTTAAGCTGAAAGACAACCATTAAAGTAATACAAAAACCTTGCTACTACAGTCTGGCTTATGCAGAGCAGGACATTCAGTGCAGATCTTAAACCTTTCAATTCTGTCATATTCTGCAAGCAGCAAATGCCTGTAAGGTTAACAATACTCTTATCACCGGTGCTCAAGGTCAAAAAGAAGTTTATTTTAGTGGTTGAATGTTCAACTTCAGAACAGTTCTTGTTTCCTTAAAAAAAGAGGATAAATAAACCCCAAAAATAAACAAAGTGAGGGATTTGCGAATAAAAGATTGCCGTGCCGCATGATTATTACAAAAGCTGCTGGACGTGCTTTGTTTCCATTTAGAGCTTTAGCGTCTCCCATTCAATCTGCCGCTGTTTTCTGCTCTGCACCGAGTCCGAGTAAGCTCATTTGTGAGTGGTTTGTGTGTGTGTGTGTGTGTGTGTGTGTGTGTGTGTGTGTGTGTGTAGGCTTGTCCGTGTCTTACGCTGATTTTGCCTGAAGTGATGTAAAGCTTGCCAAAAGGCATTTTTCTTTAAATAAGAAAGAACCTTGAATCCCCAAATGCCGTCTTTCTTTTCTGAAGAAAAAAAAAACCCAACCCAAACAGAAAGAAAAAAGCCAAAATCCAAGGCAAAAAAGCAAACTGTGGAAAGGAAGTAGTTTCCTCTGAAGTAAGTTTTATTTGGCCATGCATCACCTCTGCTCCAAATGCAATAAAATTTGATATGTGACAACAAGACAACCCAGTTTTGTTGCTTTTCTAGCACACTTGTTTCCTCTTAATTCTTGGTATTTGTCCTACTTTCTCCCTATTGTGTCTCTTTAAAATTTTCTTCTCCCCTTGTAGTTGCCTCTTTAACTTTTCCCTTCACCCTACTTTGAGCCTTTGTATCTGTTTTTCTGTGTCCTCCTGGATGTTCTTTCTTGGCCTGGCCACCTCATCCCAGAAGTCTTCCCTCTTTCGCTGTATTCTTTTGCCTAGAGAAAATAAAGAGCTGAAGAGGTTAAGAGAAAGTTATTAAAGACAAGAGGGCCAGAAGAGTCTGACCTCCAGTAAACCAGTTGCATTTAAGCTGGGATAAACTGCTGGTTTTAGTATAATCATCTAAAACTGACAGAGACAACCAGAGTAGTATGGTGCTAACCTTAATAATGTGTAGTCTACTGACCCGATTAAACTATTTCAGTGTAGAGTTAGAATTAATTATAAACTAGAGAGAAATACAAATGAATGATTGAGCTCACATCCTAGAAACAGGAGATATTACTGAAATAAAGTCTTCTAGAAAACCTTTCACAAAACGCCACGGTTGTGGATGAGGGTGGAATTGTCTGATTTGTCTGTTATGTCTGTTTTGGAGTTAAATAACCAAAGTTGATTTCTTTGGCTGGGATGATTCTGGTGGCTGTATTATGTATTCTAAATTTTTAAAAAAAAGAAGTTCAAAGATGTGCTCAGGAGAACATGCAGGGATCAAATCAGAACTGAGAGGAAGAGCTCTGTGTGCAGAAAGATGGTCAGATGGGCTGCTCAAAATGAGCTTTTCAGTTCAAAGGATGGTCAGACTTTTTGGACCCAGCAAAAGGCTGATAAATCCAGAAGTTATTTTTTCCAGATGTACCACATGGTCAGAAATACTCCTGCTTCCTGCAAGCCCTGTGGCTGTCTTTAGTGGTCAGCTCCATCAAGTTTTGCTGGATACTGAGCATTTAATACAGCTGATATCTGTAGCAGGAAAGGTGACCCAAGTTTAGGAAGCAGTAGGTGGACCCCACCAGCTTTGGAGGCTGTTGCTATGGAAAGCTGCCTTCTACCTAGCACGAAATATGGGATTTATTTCCTTAGTTGCTGACATGGTTTTCTTTCCTTTATGTAAGGTATAAGTGCCCGGGAGCTAGCATTCAAGAGGGATTTTATTGGCCATTACATTTCTTCTAGCTCCTGATACACACAGAAACCTGCCACATACAGATCAGTTACCTAAAAAGATTGCTTGCTTCCATTGAACAGAGCACCAAAAGTCTTCACTGATGTATAAATGCGGACTGAGGACTCGTGGTCCCTCTCTTTGTACCACCATGGAGTACACATCCCTCTATTTCTGATAATAAAGAGGCAAGACACCCTTAACTGCTGCCTCTTTCCCCCACCCCCTGGAGTCATCACTGCGCTCTGTGCCTTTTATTTGTTTAGGAAATGCAAAGGCTCCTTAGATATCTGTGAATATGCAGGTAAGTGCAGAAGATCAGAATGACTGTCTCATCATCCAGCCGAGTTCTGATCTCCGTTTTTGCACCCGTTTCTGTAACAGTAGCTTCATTGGAGAATGAAATACCATTACTGTTTGAATTTCCCAACTGTAATGTTTCTGCACTGCTTTACATCTTCTTACCTTATTGAAACTCTCCTTTTTCCCTGTGTGGTCTGCCAGTAGTATTGTAAATTCAGGACAGCAAACTCCTTAAATTGATACCAGGGATGCTCTGTGAATTGGCTGTCAACAATGCGCTGTTTAGCTCACTTTAAAAATTGATAATATTCTTATGCTGGCACAAAACTCCTCCTGCATTTCCCTGCCCCGTTTTCCTTTTCCTTATCTTTTAAATCTTCCATATCCAAACTCACAGTTGTTGATCCCTTTCTCAGTCACCCTGTAGTCTTTACTCCCCTAAAAAATCTCTACTTTTCCTTACCAAAAATACATTGTTTTCCCCAGTTTTGTTTTGTTCTTTTCTTTCTTTAAATCTTAGATATCCACTCAAATCTGTTGTAGAACACTGATACTCTCTCTTCCCCTTCCTCAAATCTTCCATCCCAGATTTACTGAGGTTCCTTTGTGCTCGAGCTTGGTAGCACAGATAGCACAGACTTAACCAACTTAGCCTCAGACTCTGCACCTGGAGCGAGAGGTGGGAGAATTAAGAGAAAGGACCATGGACATCTCAGAAGGTAGGACCAACAAAGATGAAATGTAAAAAAAAACACAAACAAAAAAGCCAAAAACCTTTGTCATCCTTTCGGTAAGGGAAAATAAGATGTTGGGCCAATGTGTATGGTGTGTTGTGGTTTCTCAGGTAGCTTTTTTCCAGCAGAAGAGGTCAGGTTGCTGCTCTGCATGAGGCAGAGTGTTGCACAAAGAAACCATGTATTGGTTTTACAAATAGCTGTTATAAACACTTAAGAAGTTGCAGTGATGGTATCAAGAATATGGCTTCTGCGATTATAAGCATTCCATGCATAACAGAAAATCAAGCTTGAGTATAATTGTGTGAAGAAAGCTACAAACTTAAGGGTGAGTCTGGGATAGATTGTGAATCGTTAATGTGTATAACGTGTATAGGACATAACCCTACATGGTGCTTTGTCAGAACCCTTACTGGGCAGTACTAGCTGTTGCAGAATACTCATTTATAGTAGGTAGCATGTGGTACTTAACATCCCCTAAGTGTGAAAAGGTCTGTCTAGGTATATTTCCACCATAGTGATTTAATTTCTTTTTTTTTTTTATTCTGGACTAAATATTAATAATATGGAAACAATGTAAAATTCATATTGTTTGATTGCACTGTTTCACTGAGAATGTTTGCTCTTGCTTCCTTAAGAAAAGTTAAAACATGAAGGATCAAACTGGTAGAGGTTTGTTGTGATGTAATTTCTGCAAGCTTCCATTTCCAGGTTTATCCGGATTGTGTTTAGCATTGTGTCTGTATGTGATGTAAAAGAAATATCTGTAACAGATCAGTTGGGGATCATTTCACATCTTTGCTCTCAGAAGGAGAGTGGCAAGGGCACTGGCAGCGGTGGTGTGTGAGGGGGTACGCTGTACTCGTGGTGCTACCTTGTCCCTCGCCAAATCACTTCCAAATCAGACGCTTCATTTCATGGTCAGGTTGTAAGGCCCTGACAGCCTTATCCTAGGCTTGGGGTGGACCTGGAGGTGTGGGAGCTCTAAGCACAACGCAGCAGCCAGATCTTCCCAGCATAGGAGTTATTGGGGAACAGAGGGGAATTTCTGGGTAAGCAGAACTGGAAGTCATCCATCGCAATTCCCTGAGAGTGGAAAGGTGATCAGAGTGATCAGAGAAGGCCTCTGTCAAGCTGCAAGGAAATTATCCTGCAATATGTCAAAAATATGCTTTCTCTCCTTTCAACCAGGGTGTCTGGGGGCATTTTGCAAGGGCAGTTGGCAATACAATGAGGGGGAATGGTTTTAAAGTGGAAGAGGGGAGATTTAGACTGGATTTTAGGAAGAAATTCCTGACTGTGAGGGTGGTGAGGCACTGGCCCAGGTTGCCCAGGGAAGCTGTGGGTGCCCCCTCCCTGGCAGTATTCAAGGCCAGGTTGGATGGGGCTTGGAGCAGCCTGGGCTGGTGGAGGTGTCCCTGTCCATGGCAGGGGTTGGACTGAGGGGGCTTTAAGGTCCCTTCCAAACCAAACCATGCTGTGATTCTGTGATTTGTTTGAGCTGACAGACCCAAACGTGCTGCATACACTCCCTTACATCTCCTAGGCAGGTAGTAATGTCATCCATAAAAATCTTTCTCCCAACATCATTGTCACTACTGTATATTCATCTTGTTCCCACTGAGAATGCTCCTGAACCGTCAGCCATCCTCTGTTGCCTCCTATCCCTATTTACACAGCCAGTAATGATCTTCATCTTCCTTACAGAATTTCCATGTCATGTCTGCATAGAGCTGTTAGTCCCAGCTCCTGGCTCTTCCTATGGATCCCAGCGGTCTCTGTAGGTTTTGACTCATCTCCTGTGTCCGTTGTCCTTTCCCCTGAAAGACAGAAGCCCCCAGAGCACATCTCCTAGTGGCTGCCAAGGCCAGTATGTTCTCCTGAGTGACAAGTACTTCATATTTTGAGAACCCAAAACAAAGGTTTTAGGTAGACGGTGCCTTTCAAATCTAGAGGGAACACCACCAGCTGTTAACACCTTACTTCAGCACAGGATAGAGAGACTTAATCTCTGAAATCTCAGGAGGTGTGCATATACACACACACACACACACATATATATATGTATATATTTATTTATTTGTATGTATGATAGCTATAAGACAGCTTGGTTCTCACTAACTCATATGGGAAACCTTCAAGCATGCAGTCACTCCACCAGCATTTGGTGGCAGTGATCTTAATCTCAGATAGCTGAGGGAAGCAACTATGTTTATAGACTGTTGTATGATCTTGGAAGAAAATCGGTCAATTAGCTGTGGTCTTTGCATAGTCCATTGTGTGAGCAGAATCCTCTATAGTTCAGATCTTTTCAGATTTTATGTACTGTTTATTTTAGGGCAGAATTCTATGTAGATAGTGAGGAAAAAAAACAAAGGCAGACCTTGTAGCAGTGAAGTGTTGCAAGCATGGTAATACCTAATGTAGTTGAGGAACCATAGGGACAAGATATTTACATTTCTCAGTGCTTTAATCCATAGAGAATCACAGAATGGTTGAGGTTTGGAGGTGCCTCTGGAGACCCTCTCGTCTGAGTCCCTACGCAGAGCAAGCCCAAGTATATCAGGGCCGTATCCTGTTGGGTTTTGAATGTCTCCAAGGATGGAGAGTCCATAACACTATTTTTAGGGTTTTTTTTTGTTTGAGAATCCAAAAGCAGAATTTAGTTCCTGCCCATCGAGTCGCCTATGAACTCCATTAGTTGACCCACTCACTTTTCCTTCCATCAGCCTTGTTTTATTCATGAAGAATTCGCTCTGCAGCTTAGCTGTTTCCATCTTGACTGATCTTCTTCACAACTTCTCTACAGCTACACATTTCCAGTTTCTTTTGTCATAGGTTATTTTCCTCTCTTGCCTCTCTGCTACATTTGTTTTGACACAGTTTGTATAAAATTTTATTTATGTAAAAGAATAGTATAGAAACATAACTAATGGTGTTGTAGCGCAAGCTCCCGTAGAGATGATGTGCACACTCGTGCACTATTAAAGGCAGTTTTGTTCTGAGTATTTCTATATTTTTACTACAGTTTGCAAATATAGAAGTGGATAAATGGAGTGGAAAGCTTCTGGTGAGCTCTCTTCGCTTTTTGAATGACAACTAAAATTTTATATCAGTCCTGACTGTAAGCTGTTTTATGCCATTTACCTTATTTTGTTAGACTCCCGTCATTTTAAAAACATTATTTCTGTGTTCCATGTACATCTGTAACTATGGAAACCATGAAGTGATTAAGAGGAGTGCAGTTGATGCTTCTGTGGCTCATCAAGACAGCCAAATGTTCAAACAGTCAGACAAAACTTCTTGTTGTTTTTAAGAAGGTTAGAATACACAAAAATGATTTATGAGATAATGATTTCTAGTGTAGCTTAATGGTCTATGAAAAACGGAGACTGATGTTACAGGAAATGTGACTAGCAATTCATGGCTTCTACATTATCAGAAATGTAGTAAGAAATTGAAGGGATTTCAGTCAAGAGAAATAAAGTTAAAAAAGAAACTGATCTATGAGGAGAGAATGAGACCAAAGCAGAGCTTTCTGAAGCCGTGGTTGTTGATGGGGCTGAGAATTTTCCCACTGCCAAGGAAGTAAAAATGGTGAGGGCGAAACTGGGCAATGTGGACAAGATGAGAGAGGAAGGAGTGAGTGCAGCAATATGGAGAATGGGTTTAAATGGAGTAAGCGTAAATACAGGACCTGTGGAGGAATCAAACCATTGGGGTGTTTGGGATTTCTGAGTTTCAAAAGAAGTGGTCTAGGCCTCATCATGATGACCTGTGGGTGAAATAAGCCCTGTACTGTCTGATGCTCCATAAACTTCTCTTGAGAGTTTGCTTTTTTCCCAAATATTAAGTCTCCAACGCAGACAAATCAGCCCAATTATTGATACTTCCAGAGGCTCTTTGATATTTAACAAGCCACGATAAAGTCTGTTTGATTTCTAACCCTTCTTTTCTCTTGATACAGTAGTTGCTTCTGTCTCCCTCCAAATTGTAAGTCTGTAAATTTTGATCATTTCAGTGAGAAGCAGACCTAAAACCAGAGCTGCGAGGCAGTTCAGATGCAAGGTTTCACAGATTTGCCCAAGCTATAGTCCTGCTTTAGGAGGTCACAACTGTACCTGAGACAAGCAGTACAGTTTTAGTGGTGTATATTAATTAATTTGTGTAGTAGATTTAGGAAAAGCAACTTGCAGGGGGAGAACATTTCAAATTACTGTATGTAAATGTGCTGGTGTGAATTTTTAGACAAAATCCATGATTTCTCCACTGGCAATTTTGGGTTCTACCTTGAACTCCAAAGGCGTGCTCAGAGAAGCACATTGCAGTAGTGACTGGAACCTGGCTGTGTGCTGTTTGAGAGATATTATTTCATATGATAACTTTACAGTTGCCTGAATGTACTCCTTCCAGCACTCAGTTTTCTGCAGGACTATCCTAGAAAATTGAATTTTTGTGGAATTTTGTCAGGAGCTTTCTGAAAGATTGGCAGCTGAGAGATTTTGGCAGAGAGGCACATGAAGAAAGTAATTTGTTTTTATCTTAAAATGCCTGGGAATGCTGTTGCTAGCAGCAGCATCAACAAAACTGGCATAAAATGCCCTTTTAATTAACTGAGATGTTAACTATCCAGATCAGATCCTATGTTAGGTGACGTAGTTCTGTGAGCAGTGGGGCCTCGCTCCCTGTGAGCGCATCTTGCAGTTGAATTGCTATGGCAATAAACGATTGATGATTTTTGAAGTGAAATATTTATAGGGCTTTTATAGAACTGCCTATTTCATGAAACTTCTAAGAATATCATCCCTTGAAAACGTCCATGGTATTGCATTTGTCCAGTGGGTTAAAACATTACTGGAGGGTGTGGGGAGAAAAGGGGGAAGAAACCAATCAGCTGTCAGTGTAAACCTCTTTTTCTTGCCAAACCGGGCTAAAAATATCAAGCTGGAAACAGAAGATACAAAGAAAATCTGCTCTGCACAGGAGTGGAAGAACAGAGTGTCCTAAAATGGCTTTAATATCAGTCTTGAAGTGGCTGAGCCCTGAATGTCTGTTGAGCACCAGCATGGGCAAAGCGTCTTGGAGGGGAGAGCGGTAGAGAAATGTGGTGCCTTATGAACCTTTCGGTCCGGAGGAGAGGCTTCAGCAAAAGCGGAACCCAGACTCCTAGGCTTTACTAATGAATTAAACCTAATCTGGGACTACTCCTAGGTGTATATGTGCTAGTAAACTGGAAAAAGGCTCCTTAGCACACTCTTGGGCTTTTGCCTGCCAGCACTTTCTTAGCGGTTTTTCCTGGTGGTTGGGGATTTGGGGTGCTCCAGGGCTCACCTCCAGCAGACAGTTTGCATGCAGACACTGTGCTTTAGAAGAAGCAGAGATCCTAGCATGGTTGCAGGTTATTTCATGTCATTTGGCTTTAGTGCTCAAAAGCATTTCAGTGCCAGTTTAATGTACTTAAATGGGTGTCATTTCAAGATGCAGTTTAACAGGAGATGGCGAGCCACTGCCAAAAACATCCTCTTCCCCCTATTTGCCTCTGATCCTGGCCACATGATTTCACTAGACATCATACCCAAGAGAGATGTGACAAAACAATTAAACTAATTAAGAAATACAGATAAATTTCTACTGTGTTTTTAAATGCAAGGAGCTCCTGGGAGGACCTGACAGCCAAGGAAGAGGATACAAGGGAGTATGTGGGGGAAGCTGTGAGCAAGGGAGGGAGAGGACAAACCCCTGATAGGGAGAAAGAAGAGAGGTGAGAAGTGGGGAGAAAACCTTCCCTGTTGGTGACCAGGAGCCATTGGATGGACTCAGCTGCCTGTACAATTTTAGAAAGTATATGTAATGAAAGCTTGGATTCACAAGCACATTTTCATTAGAAAGGTAGAGTTGTTTACTTAGTTAGATTTCGGACTAATGTAAGGATTCAAGTAGATTTTCAGCTTCATTTATTTCTGTTTTAATGGATTGGAGCCATCGTGACACTTAAGCTCGGATTTTATTACCGAATTCATTTTGATAGAGCGAAAGAGATAAATGCAGTGCTGGATACTAATTTCATGGTTTAGTGCATGCTTTATGTTATCCCAGAAACATTAGGTGATACGTAGTCTAACTTAATTCCGTGAGTGAATAGTTTGGTAAAAGCAAGTTGGTAACATCTCTTCCCTCTGACTTTCACAAAATGATTTATAGGATGGTGGCAGAGATTAATGGTGCCTAATTAGATCCGTCCGAAATAACTCCTGTCTTCTAGAAAAAGGTGGTTAAAAGAACGTGAAGAAAAGCTGTAAACTGAAAAGACGTTGTGTCTGCACCCTTCAGGAGAGAAATCATTAAGAGAAATACTAATAATTAGCACGAAGGTTCAGTAAGGAAGAGCTTGTGACCTGCTGTATCAGCACCCTTGTTTCCTAATTTGCTATACAGAGGGGAAGCAGGATGCGTGGCAGTCAGCGTAACTCTGGGTTTGCTGTTTCTAAACTCATGAAACACGAAGGAGCTTGGTCCTTACGCAGCCTCCTCCGAATCTGGGCTTGGGTGAAGGATTTGGGGAACTTGCCCTGGCCTTAGCCTGAGTTTTGCCTGGCATGTGTCACACAAATTCTATATAAAGTTTGTGTCCCCCTCCTAATGTGACTTTAGCCTCCCAGTGCATGTTTGGAAGTCTCCAAATTTGAATTTAAAAAAAACAAACCCAAAAAACCCCCCAAAATCCCTTTTCTGCATTTTAAAATGCAGTTTTGAAATATGTAATCATGAAAAAGTGTTCTGACTTTTGTAACTGAAAATGCTCTTTTTCTCTGTGTGTATAGTTGTATATATTGTTTACTGTGGGCTCTTTCAAGTTGGAATTTCATGTTGTGTTAGTACAGGAATACTGTTCCTACTCAATGTGGATCACACTCAACCGTACCTGTCAGAGTAAGTTCGAGGACTGTTTTTGCTGTGAATGAAATAGCCGGTATTCCACGTGAAGGCGAGCATGGGATCCCTCTGGCATGTTTTCACGCAGCCTGTATCGTTTCCACATGAACCTGTGTGGGAGCCGAGTCTTGTATGTGCCACTTTGGTTTTGTTATGCAGCAGTGAAGCCCAGAACCCTTTGCTACGCTGTGAAAATGCACATTTTTTCCAGAGCCCTCCATATATGAACCTCTTTACCGGTTCTCTTTAATGCAGATGTGTGTTGACCTGTGCAACCAGAAACAAACCCAGCAGCTAAAACCAGGCTCTGGGTGTCTCGAATGACTTTACTGTAGCATCAGAGCTCACCGTCCCAAAAAGAGTAATTAGAAACTATCTTTTAAGTGTCAGCCCAGAGTAAAATTGTCCAACACTTATTATTTTCCTGGTGCATCATGTGGAGGTCCAGAAGCCACATTAGAGAAGGGTAATCCTTCAGCAGAGCATTTGTTTGGTTGCCGAACATCTGTGGATTGTTAAGATAAGTTATTACACGGACCTGCTTTAGTTTAGATTAGTTTGGACCACGTCCCAGTATGTGCAATCAGGATATAATTCCTGCATGCCGCTGAACTGCTTGCTCCACATACTTCTCTAAAAATGTTTTTCAATATACAGTTCTGTCACTGAAACTGCTCTGTCACCTCAGGTTTTGGGCTTTTTTCCTCTTAAAGAAAAGCTTTTATTATTTTTTCCTTTTGGATCGAATCCTATCTCGAGGCAAATACAGGATTTGTTGAGTCCTGAAGAGATTCCTAAGCAGGGATGGTAGTGTAGCTTCTATGTGAGTATAATGCAGATTTCCTACGTGTGTGATCTATGGTGATTGGTATGTGTTGTGTTTGAAGACAGCTGTAAGAAATGGCTTTGTATTTACACGCCTCCTATTTCTTCTCTCTATATTCTGTATTTCTTCTGTGTCTATTTGTGCATTAGCTAGTTCTGCTTGTTTGGATTCTATAATATTTTGCATAAATTACAATATCAAAGGTGATTATGTAAATTAATGGTGATTTCTTGAAGTTTATTACACACTTTATACATAATTTAAATGATGACATACATTCAATTGTAAGTGAAGTCTGTTACCATCTTTACACATTTAAATATGCTTGTGTACATGCACACACACGTAACCTAATTAGACGATTTAAATTTTACCTTGGTATTCCTTATCCTTCCTTTAAACAAACTCTCGTTGATTTATGTTTTTTTATTCACACTTTTCCAACTTTCCCTGTGAACTGGTAAAATACAGGCAACGACATTTTTCGTTAATGGCTTTGGTTTATAGCATTGACATAGATTTCATACTCAGACACATGTGCGTGCACACTCTAATGCGCTAACGGTTGTGTCAGAGTCTATAAAGACATTTAAAAATGTGGGGATTTTTTTCCTTTTAATTTTCAAATACCAGTGATGATTATACCAGACAGACTAAAAATCTATTCTATTAGAACAGATACTCTGATAAACTGAATTTGCGAGGTTTACCAGATGAAAGAAATAAGACATTTTGGAATTAAGGGATTTTTTATTATTTTTTTTTTGTTAAAGGACTAGCATTTATTTTGTCAAAGTTGCTGTTCCTATTATCCTACTAAGGGTTGTCTGTTTTTATCATAACACATGTTTGTGCCACTGTTGGAATAACGGTAGCTTTTGATTAATTTTGTCAAGTTAATTAAATTTTAATAGATATTTCATTAGCCTTCTTAAATGGAAGAAATGTCACAGTCATATTTAGATAAAGGCACAATCCAGATACAGGGAAAAGAGTTGGATGTCTCAGTGTGGTTTGGTCAAACAGTGCAGAAGTGGTACTGGAAATTCTGACGTATTCTTCAGATCTAAACAGTCTATTCTAGGGTGTTGAAGAGAAACCTTAATTATGTTAGATACATAAAATGCCTAAAATTTTCCTCATGCCATGCAAGCCATGCACTTCTTCCCCAGAACAGAGAATAAGGGAGCTCAGTACCAGAGCTTTGTCCTGTTGCAATTTCTTCCCTGAAGTGATTCTTTGCTCCTTTTAATTTTAGGTGTTGTATGATTTTACATCCTTCCTGTGTTTACAGAAAATAATTTAAGCATATCTTACATTCCAACTTTTATTTCTTCACTATTTTATCCATTCTTTTTCTTCCTTCCACCTTAATGAAGAGATTTTCTTTACCATTTTCCTTATTAGCTGCCAGCTTTGTTTCCTCCCATCTCTCTCTTAATTTCTGTCAAAATTCCTATCTCTTGTGTGTTCTTCATGCATTTTGCCTTTTTGGTTCTTCTGTCTCAAAACTCCTTTTGTCTTTGTCTCAATTTTTTTTCTTAAGAGTCCTGATTAACCTTTTATTTTCCTCTGGTGACTGCTCCTGTACATGAGACTGTCTTGTACTGTATATGGACTTGAAACATAGAGTCTCGCTTTACTGTGTGTGCTCTCCTGTTTATCTGTGGATCTGGAATTTTTAAAAAAAGTAATTAAAAAAATCCCAAGAAGCACCATTTATGTACACAGTTTAATTGTGATTGCCAGAGACACGTGTTTAATTTATTTATTGTTTACAGAGAGATGGTAAACGATCATTTCCAAGTAGTCCAAAATACTTTTGCATTCTTTTCATTGGTGCATTTAGTTCTCTGTTAATAGATTTCTTTAGGTCTTACCTTCCATCTCTGGTAAGTAGTTGTTGTGGATGTAGCTAAAGCGATGCCCAGTAAATGCTGGATTTATTAACAGGCTAACGTTGAGTTATTTAATGTGAAAAACCTTAATTAAAGAGCAATACCGTGTCAGTTTTTGGTGGTTGGGATTTAGCTGGGCAGGACTCCACCACCCGAGGTTACAAATCCTGCTCACAATCCCATAGCCTTGTCCTGACCGCCACCCACACCCACAAAAACAACCCAACCCACTCCAAAACTGCATCCACACCAGCAACAAGTGTTGGGCGTGCAGGGGTTTATTCGGGAGAGAGCCAGAGCTGGGCCAAGGGGGGATTGCTGCAGGTAGGGCTGCCATATATTGACAGCACATTTTGGAGAAGCTCGCATAGCATGTGCCTGTAGGATGCTTGGCTCTAGGCAGTGGCGTCAGTGCTTGGAGGAGCATGTTCTGGGGCCTGTCATGAGCACCCACCTCACCAGTTTAGGGGAGAGCGATGGCGAGCGCGTGTTTTGGGCTCTGAGGGGTAGCCGCACTGACTCTTCTTGTTGTCTTCAACTAGGTTATGTGGGTATGCAATTTATGTCGAAAGCAACAAGAAATCCTCACGAAATCCGGTGCGTGGTTTTTTGGGAGCGGACCGCAGCCCTCGCCCAGCCAGGACGGGACGCTGAGTGATACAGCGACTGGCGGGAGTTCGGATGCACCCAGGGAAAAGAAAGCAAGGCTTCAAGAGCGCTCGAGGTCGCAGACTCCCTTAAGCACAGCAGCTGCCTCGTCGCAGGAGATCGCCCCTTCCAGCGTGCAGTCCGAGCGGAGGAAAGGAGCAGAAGTATCGCAGCCGGCCATGGGCCCGGACCAAAAGCAAGTTTCGTCAAGGTCTAGAAGTGAACCTCCAAGAGAGAGGTAATGCTTGCTGTCCTGATAGGGCCTCACAAGTGCTGGTTCAGTAATAGGATGTCAGCTGGGCCTTGTGTCTGTCCAGAACCATGTAAGAACAAAGAATAAGTTGATTTATTGACCAGGGAAGGATAAACGTTCACTAGCAAATACATTTTCTGGTTTGGTCTGTGCAACAGGAATGAAGAAAAAAATAAGGATTGTATTTTAGGGATATTTCCATGTACTTGAATGCATTTGGGTGTACACTTTTAATATAGAATTATAGGTTACTTTAAAATTTTAAGTTTAGCAGGTATTTTAAAGTTACTAAATAAAGAAATAGTTAGAGATTTAAAGTTACTAAACAAAGATGCCTGGATGTGGCGCTTCAGGACATGGTTTAGTGGCCATGGTGGGGTTGGGTTGACGGTCGGACTTGATGATCTTAGAAATCTCTTCCAACCTTAGTGATTCTGTGATAAAGAGCAAGCCTTTAACTTGATGAAATAATGTAATAGAATTTAAATAACAAGCCTTTCCCAAAAAAACCCCCAAACAAACAACAAACCCACCCTTGTGGAGTTCTGTCAGATATCTTATGTGTTATCTTTTTATCAGTAGTTGTATTATTTTTAATAACAAACCAGGAACTATTAAAAGAACTCATTTAAACCTGCAAAGCAAACATTCATGAAGAACATTCAGTTCAGAGCAAGTTGTATGCGAGAATAAAGCCAAGCAAGTTTATCAGAACCGGACTATTATATATTAAGTGAGTAAACGAGTAAATTCCTGAGCTTTAATCCCCGTAATGAATGGGCTGAGGAGTAGCAGCTCAGGAGAGGATGATGTGACGGAGCAGTTGCTGTTCTCTTGGCTGCTGCCTGGCAGATGGCAGAGCAGGCGAGGAGGGAGCCTGTGGCGACACAACAGGAGTCTGACACAGAGGAGTCTCTCTTGGCCGGAATATTTGATATTTTTTTCATAGCTGTTGAAGTTGAAAATGGATGAAGATCAGTGGGAAGTAACTTACTGTATGGGTGAGGTATCTCTGCATTAAACTGGACCAAAATTCGGGTTAATGCGATGGATATGGATGATGTAAATGAACACATGGTGCTCTGATTCTGTTTACTTTTTCCCCCCAGCACTGGAAAAGCCCCCAAAGCAGTCGTCACTCAGCTGAAAGGCACTTCTAGGGCAGCAAAATGCTTTTCTGCTCTGCTGTCCAAAAGTGAGATGGTTGTGTTAATTGTACCATAATAATGCTCTCTACTTATTGTCACTGAGACTGTCAAATGAAGTCCAAGGGTTCTGAATGGAGAGTATTCAAAGCTCAAGTGCCATTTACTGCCAGAAACTCAGGAGGATCAGGAGATGGAGAGAGAGGAGATAGAGCTCAACTTGGACCAAATCTCTGATTTTCACAGATGCTTCTGACAGGACAGGCAAAATTGGATATGTAATCCAAAGATGTATCAGCTGTGGAAGATTTAGTGCCACAAAACAAAGTCCTGTTGACTGTCCCAGTGTGGAGTCATCTCAAACACAGTGTATGGCTGTGTTCAGCTGCCTTCAAATAGATGGATTCATATGTGAACTGGTGAACAAAAGGGCAGCTGGAATGATGAGAGGAATAAAAATATCCAGTATAAGGCAATTTTATGATTCTTTGGCTTGCTTATTCTCCCAAAGCAGAAGATGAAAGAGGAGAGACCAAAATTTTAATGCAGATTCATTATTCATTGTTTTGTACTTTGTATTGAGAACTAAATTACATTTTTCATCCTGTTTTATTACCAGACAAAGGAATGCTATTCATTTATCTCAAGGAATCAATTTGCTTTTCTTTATATGCTTATGAAACGAGCACTTCTTTTTAGAGTTTTAATACGATAAAGGAAACTAGGTGAAGTATTATTGTTCGCTGACATATTCTCTTCTTCATTTTTTTAATAGCCACATTAATTCTTTCTGTAATGCCACTGAGAGATGCTCCATTTGGTGGTGTTTATACTGCCAGGGTGCTTGAAGTGAATTGTGTGTGTGTGCTCAGTCCGTAACCCTCATGACTGCAGAAAAATGGAGAGCATCCTCCAATACTCTGTCATAGTCCAGTTACTGCAGAGAGGACTTTGAGTCTTCCTGCTTACACGGGTAAATGATTTTTATCTGCATTTACCCGTGCTAATATTCTTTGTGATTTTACTCAGTTAATTGAACCATCACACACAGAATCACAGAACGTTAGGGA
>NW_010160375.1:2247-2864 GCF_000695765.1 Mesitornis unicolor | reverse complement strand
GGAAGAAACAAGCTATACTTAGGCTTCTGCAGGCTTTAAGAACTTGCTCAGTTACAAGTAACCACTCAGCAAGTTAGGTAGGAAGCTGAGTATACTATGAAGACAACTGCAGTCTTACAATCACAGCAATAATTATCAGGAGGAAGTTACACAAATTCTTTGCACAAATACAAAATATGTACAGTTCCTTTTACCATTAAAACTTACCTATTATAGTATCTGCCTCCCATCATAAACTGATTGTTTGACGTTGGACATATTTTAAAACGCTGAGTATTTTCACTGGTCTGAAAATACAGTGAATAATCTCCAGGTGTATTATCCGAAGGCCTCACAAGAAAACTGCACACCTGACCAACTGAAAAGGTATCATAATAGCATTACTTTAGATCCTAGAGTTATATATGAGCCTGCATCTAAATCTATTTCTACATAATTTAGAAGAATAGTGCATTTGAAGAAATATAAAGTCTGTAAGGTAAATTCCAGCAGCAGTCTTTAAAGTAGCTGAACTAGTACTGAACTGCCAAAATCAATGCAAAACGGTTTAGCTGTAGCTCACAACCTAGCCACCTCTTTGCCACCTCTTTACGAGAGCATACTGTTCTAATATTTAA
>NW_010160375.1:0-1916 GCF_000695765.1 Mesitornis unicolor | reverse complement strand
GAAGTTTTGCCACAGCTTAATGTGAGTAGGATCACTCTGTGCAATTTCAATCACAAATACAAGTACCTGTCATCAGTAAACTGTACGCCTCTTGTTTGGAGATCTTCCCATGGAACCATCTTAACAAAGACGAAGAGAAAAATTAGTGATGTGGTGACATCCAAGGTTCAGGCACCTATGGACTGATCTTTATTTGAAAAGACCTAATACATATAGATGAGATAATGATTACGCTATTTCACTATTCTAGTCTACCAACAGCATGAAAAAATCTAACATTCACAGATATATAAATAAAATAATTTCAATAAAGATGTCCAACACTTGGAACTGGCGTTCAAATACAACTGTGTTTAGAGACAAAATTAACTGCCTAAATGGTAGATAATTTGATGGGCACAACTTGAAGTCAGTCTCATATAGCAATTTACTCGAGTCATGAAATCCAAAGCTCAAACAAGGAGGTTAAATACTGTACAGAAACTCAAAACTGAATTCTACCAGAAGCTGTGGAAATAAAACCCAGCTATGTTACTGAATACAAACTGCGTTGATCTCACACCTGGTACCTTCAGACTCCTGTGTCAGAGCAGTGTCCCAAAACACTTCAGCAGCCTCTGTCCAGTCTCAGCCTGATACTTACGACTATACAGAACAGCTTGTCATGCTACAACTTATTCTGTCCTTTAACGCAAAGGTAAAAATACAGCCTTGTCACGTATCAGAAGAGAGCTCTAGTTCTAACTTTCTTTCTATACTATCTTTAGAGGATAATTTCTAGCTGTGGGAATGATCAAAGGAATCACTGTCTCCCCAGGACTCCTCTGTGCGTCACAAATAACTGTGGACAGACAGCATCAAAGCTCCAAGCTTCTGCTACAAACTACCTTGCAAACAAATAAATTAAAAATTCCTACATTTGAGGGCACCCCTACTGCCAAATTGACTAGCAGAACAGAAGCAAACAAACAACGAATACACCACTGATTTTCTTTCTCCTATTCAGACAAGAAGACATGCCTTCTTTAGCCATCAGCCTCTTGGAGACCACAAACTGGGGGACAGAGAGAAGGCAGCTGGTGCAAGCATGGGCAAGCAAATGGAAGAACACATGAAATATTCAGGCCTCTAGAAATTTTTTTGAACTTTCTTCTACCATTCATCTTTACCACTGAAAAAAATCTATCAACAGTTTATCAATATATTGCTGATTCTAAATTGTATTCAATCTTTAGAAGATCTTTACGTATTTAAGCAAACAGAACAAACCTTCCAGTGCTCCAGCTTTTAAGTTATATGAAGTTAACACACACAAACTGTAACTACCACACTATCATTTTTCTAATAGTACTCTGCACTCTCTCCAGCCTTTAGAGTTCTGCAGATCTGAAAAAAGGTAACCTAAAAGGCAAACAATATGTTCAAGAAATACTCCGTTGTGCATAGTTTGGCTGAAAGTGATGATACAGGGACTCATCTAAGATTTTAACACTGCAAAACCCATTAGCAATAGGCATACCTATTACAGGACTCTTTCATGTTAATTATCCATGCATCTTCAGCAGCTAGCATAGGAAAAGGTCTTAAGATGAAAAAATAAATCTCTTTGGTTCACCTTCCCAAAAACTGGGAAGCCTCATGGCTGAAGTTAACAAACATTTACAACTGCTTTTAGTAACAAAACAAAAATACTTACATTTTGCCTTCATGTGGATCTTCTTTTCTTCCCTAATGAGAAAATTAACATATATTAAGAGCATGACAACAGTACAGCTCAGTTTAAAAAAAATAAACTTCACAGGTTAAGACCTTTGATAGAAAAACACCATTAAGAAGTCTAAGACACATTTGAACTAAAGGGCTTATTGCAGTTCTATGAAAATAGTATTTCCTCTTCATTCACTAAGTGGAAATTC
>NW_010160374.1:18712-33167 GCF_000695765.1 Mesitornis unicolor | reverse complement strand
TATCTTGGGCCCCTTTACCTTCAAGCAGCATGATGGTGAGCAATTCTTGGCAGTTCTTTACAAGCGTACCTTAGTGAGAGATTTTTTTGAGACAACTGCTTATCCTCTTGCTATATAAAAATAGAACATTTTCAGCATTATGTTTTTAAATATGGAATACTCTTGTAAAGACTTGGAAAGTAAAATTTATGCGGGTACAATGGCCAAAAACTGGAGGAACAAATAAAGCCTCTTTTTATCTGATAATAGCCAAACCTGAAACTCCCGGAGTTACTTTTGTTGAAGTCACACTTGCCTGTAACAACTACATTTTCTTCAACAATGTGGCACTGTCTCTTCTCAATGGAAGCAATACCTTTGATGTGAAAAAAACCCAACAACCAACAAAAATAACAATTTGGAATTTTAAAGCACCTTCTCTAACTTACTTGTTTCTACTCTGTTTCACTCCTGTTATATCTTAAAACTAAAATTTTCCCTTGTCACCCAATCTGACGTACCTTTTCCTGACAAAATAACCTCTTCATAAAAAGAGAATAAGTTTTAAAATTAAAATCCTAACTGTTAAAAACTAAAAAATATTGAACTTGTCAAAACACTTCAAATATTCCAACACTGGTTTCTAATTTAATTCTACACTTACTAATCTGTGCAACAATATACAGTGAAAGTCAATGTCTTGATGGATCACTCATGGAAAACTGAAGTAATTACCCTCATTCTAATATTCCTATTTAAATGCATGGAAAAATGATTAGCTGAAAGTTCTTTATGTAGCAGAAATGGCATCTGCTTAATATTTATGTTAATGTGAAATACCTTTTACCCTAAAGGTTAGGGGTGATGCATGAATGAAAAATGAAACCAAACAAAACCAAAACAAATCCAAATTGGAGCTACATAATGCCACTTTAATGAATTAATTTTATTCTTCTTATAGCACAAATTTGGCAGTCTTTCTTGGGTGTAATTCAGTTTCCTGGAGGTTTCTTTTGCTGATATAAACAGAATCCTACGAAGGGCATTGTGAGGTTTTTTTAACTCCTCTTCCCCCTCCTTTTGCTGGTAATACCTGAGAGACCTAAGTTGGGCTTAATCTAATACACTAAATATGTCTGATAGTCTCTTTAGGGCATATTCAAATAAATTCTGCATATGAGCACGAGGTAAGAAATGGCCAACATTACCTGAGGGCAACGGTGAGGGAACCAGAGCACTGAAACAGGCTGCCCAGAGAGGTAGTGGAGTCTCCTTCTCTGGAGACATTCAAAACCCGCCTGGACGTGTTCCTGTGTGACCTGGTCTAGGTGATCCTGCTCTGGCAGGGGGTTGGACTGGATGATCTTTCGAGCTCCCTTCCAACTCCTAATATTCCGTGATTCTGTGATAACTCTACCTGTTCCCCATCATACAAACTCAGCAAAGGGAGCAAGAACTACACCAGCATTTTGTCTGCCTGATGTTTATACCAGCTCCAGGACTTACACTTCAATGAACAGTCCTGAATCAATTCACTCTCCTTTTGTAGATAGTAATGGCAAAGTATACTCTCCATAACTAATGAATCTCCCTGTAGAAATCTTTAGTAACAGCCAGGTTAATATTAATGCATGGGGGGGCTGATATTGTAGACTACATACCAGCCAACACGTGCTTTGGTGTTTTATGAACTGCAAGGGATGGTTTTAAGTGCTAGCAATGCTGGGAAGTCTTCTTTGACGCATGCTAGATAGAGCTTCTTAAAAAGCTCGGTACATTTTCCACAGTGCATATTTGTTTTATTTGTATCTGCTATTAACCCACACTTTAGCCTCTTCCTTTTAACCAGCTTGTCCTTCTGGTGATCTGGGCATGCATGGCTATGGGAATTATCCATTACCCACAGTCAGGCAGCTGTGGGCTCTCCAACACGTGACATGTCTTCAGACAGTAGGTTTGATCTGTATCAAAATTTCTAGAAACTACTAGAAGTCCTTACTTAAACACTACCTTACAAGCACCAAGTACCTCAAAAAGAAGAGATATCAGTTGATGCTTCCCCAAAAATGACTAAATAGGAGGACTGTTGGCAGTGAAACAGCAACACCAAGAAAACCAGAGTGTTCAGAAGTTGAATGAGCTAGAACCCACCTGTAGAAACCACAGAAAAATAACTACTACAAAGCTTCAAGATCCAGAAACAATTGACCAGGCTCAGAAAGAATGAAAACTCAGTAGTTTTCCAAAATACCACAGGACTAAGTACTATGCAATCACTATGCACTAAGTCAAGCTGGGCCATAAGTTATAGTGGGTACACTGAAGAACAGTGGATCAAATTTGGGTGGGGGGAGCAAGAGTTACATGAGGCTGGAAAAGGAAAATATGACAAGGGTTTGTTTGTTTGTTTGTTTTTCTACTAAGCTTAAGCTAATGAGCAAGACATAATGATGAGACTACAGAAGATTTCATGAAGAATGAGATAATGGCTAGCAACAAAGATTAAATAAAGTTATTGAAAAGCCTGGCAAATCTAGAATTGGGAAAAGGTATGGAGATGTGTGCAGTCCTTCAGAAAGAAACAAAACCACATTAAGCCTCTGTAGAGATTGTGTCTTTATATGTGATAACTAAATACTGAATCTTTACAATATTTCCAGGCCTAACATTTATGTGATCACCAGTGGCCAAGCTGTGAATTAAAAAAAATACACAGAGAAAAGTTCAGTAAAACTGAGGGTACCTAGTGAGGAATTAACATCTGCTGAATTACTGTATGACCATGAGTTGAAAATGAAAAGGATCCAGTGGAATAATTAATATAAATACCAGCAGAAACATACCTTAAACAATCCATTGAGTATGGTGGAAATTAAAAAACAATGCTGGCACATAAGATAATGTTGAAGATACCATCTGAACCAGGCATTAATATTTACACACACGGGTTACATTTTACTATGAAATTAATACTTATGTTTCCAGAGATTGCACTAAAGGGAAACCTCACATAAAAATATATCATGGCATGCACTAGATCTGTATATGATCAGTGCACCAGAAATATTAGTACCTGATAATGGTTTTCAGCTCAATAACCAGGACTCACAGCAATTTGCAATTTCAACCTGCACCATCAAGTCTCAGACAGCTTCATGCAAATGGTCTGAGGCATAATGGAGCTTAAACTGTTTTTGAAATTGCTAATAAATAAATAAATGGGTTTGAAATCCAATGACAGATCCATATTTGGCTGTATTTGATATACAGTAGCATCTTTAAAACAGACTGTCAACAGCCAGAATATCACTTTAATCTTAATTAAAAGTCCAAATTCCCATCCTCACCAGAGGTCTAACAGAAACTAGAAAGGAACTGAGAAAGCAAAGAGAACCCACTGAACCTCATTAGAGACTGTCAGAAAGAGCTCTTGCATATATAGATGTCCAGTTTTCAAAACACGTAACACCTCCCACGAAACACCCAAAAAAGCACAAATCAAAACATATTCCCTCCTGCTGCACCTCTCCAACTAACCACTGGTTTTTAATACAACCTTTTTTCTTCTAAGTTTTGGTTCTGCACACGCTTTAAGGTGCCAAGTCCTTTATCAGAGCTAGCAGAGTGGTTTTAGAAAGCACACACACACACAAAATCACAAAGTCTTTCCAATCTTTATTTCTATTTCTTGTTTAAAACTTATTTCCCTTTGATTTTATTGGCAATTTGTTTTAATCTGGTGAAATTGGTCTCCTTCAATACTTAGAATTAGTCCAAACCACTAACAGCACAGTTTAACCATACACACACAAATATTACTAATCTTTGTAAGGTGACCAATTTTTTCAATTTCTTGCTTGCTAAAATGAGATTTTAGATGGACTTTATTGTTAGGTGCAACACAGAATTTTAGTGCTGGAAATCAAACCCTGTAATTTTTAGAAATAATCTTTAATGCAGTAGAATATAAATTACAGCAACCACATTCCCTCTGAAGCGAAACAGTCACAGTTGGTCACTGGCAGCTGTAATAGGACTGAAATACATAGCTTGGTGGAATACAAGCAAAATGGATTAATATTTTATTCATTCACATAGTAATGAGCATCCTTAGGATGGATTCCACTCACTGGGAAATACGTTCACAGTTCACACGGGAGTCTCAGTGTTCTTGAGTTATGAGAACTTATCTCACTTTCAAATCCTGAGTGTGCCCTTTAGGTCACCTCTTCCCAATCTTTTCAGTTTGATGTTAGCAGGTGATAATCTCTTAGATTTAATACTGACACTACAGTGGTAGGTCATGTCAATCATTACGCCTGTTGTGCTGAACAAGTCTAAAAATCTGCATTTTTAAATTCAAGTCTGCAATCTGCTATAATGATTGTATTTATCATAGAGTGTTTTTGTCAGCCACGGAATTATGAGGGCCCCTTATCACGTACATTCTACCACAGGCAGGCTTTTTATGGGTTAAAAAGGCTTTCATATAGGTGAGGATGTTGCTCTATGAACTGTAAAATCAGTATTGAAAGTGACTTGGCAAAGGATCTTAGGCCCTGGCTTAATTAAAGTTGAGCTTGTTGTGCAAGTAAACAGCGCACAGTTGGGATTTGCTCTCTGCATAATTAACACACCCCTCATTGGCTTGCTCTCAAAGCAACAGCGACTGATTCTAAGGCAAGTCTTGCCTGATTTGATTCGGAGGTCATGTCACTCGAATAGAGAGAAAGAAAAATCATGCACTGATATGTTTAGGAAAGCTTGGCTCAAAGTTTCAAAGGCCTGAATACTGTTAATCACAGTATGCAGAAGAAATGACATTTGGTTTGATAGTCTGCAGTAGGAGTTCAAGATTTTGCACACAAAACCAAGTGAAAGATTAATGACAGTCTTACGCAGTACTTTAATACAGTGCTCTATATCAGAGATCCTTAGAGTGAAGTATGGCAACTACTTATTTTTAAACTACTATGGTTATAGATTCTTAAGTGATCATCTGAACGTAAATAAGAAAGCTTAAAAACTGTGTACATCCAACTGCACTTTTCATATTTTGTGGGTCAAATGAGATCTTAGATTCCAAGTTCTCTAGTGAAAAAAAATGTGTATGTGCTCTTGGGCCCACATGTCAGACAGTTTGATGCTTTTTGGCTTTCTATGGAGGTAGGGAAGTTATTATGCTCTCCATCTGTTGTTCCTTACACTGCTGAAGTTTGGTAACTGACAACCCTCTCCCTCTTAAATACATGGGGTATTTAAACACAGAGGGTCTGTAAGCTATCTGCACTTGCTGGCAGAGAAGAAGGTTTGCAAGTACTTCAAGTAGAGCAGAATGAAAAAACTTGGGGTGTAAATTGAGCTCATGTCACAGAAAGGAGAGTTACAAGTCTGTAACGTCATCGTGCTTTAGACCAGAACTGTACTTTTAAATCATCTGAAAGCCAGTGAAAATGAAGTTCTCACAAAGACTGCAAACACCTATATCCCTTGCTTATAAAAGACTAAATTCTGCCTTTGATATAAAACCCAGCGGAGAAACACAAAGTCGCAGTTGTATCGGGCAGTAACTCAAAGGCAAGGAACACAACCAGTGACAGCTTTATAGTGGTCCAGATCATTCCCACCTCTGTGTCAGCTCAGGCACACTAGCTAACCGAAAAGGAGCAGTGAGGAATGATGTCTACCTCATCCCTCATCTGTGCTTAGCAGCACTGGTTTGCTCCCCACTGGGCTATAACTCACAGCTCAGGCTACTGGTGCAGAAGCCTTAGGGATGCTTTAGATGATTCCTTCTCTTGCAATAGGCATCGGCCACAATCTGGGGCAAAAATGAGCAAGGTGATACTTTACTATTGTATGCCTAGTCTTGCATTTGAAACATTAATGCATAATGCAAATGTAAAATTCTACAAAGAACAAAAGAAAAAAGAAAGCTTTCCTTTTTCTTTTAAAGGTTTCAGTGATGTAAAATAGATTCTGTGAAAATATGCAAGCAAAGATGTAAAAACTATTTAAACTCGGATAAAGAACCAAGCAGTAAAGCAATTTAACTGCATAAAAAGAAGGTCATAAAAAGAATATGCCACTGAAAAAGACAATTTTTTTCTACTACATGCTGATCCAAATCACACTGAATCATGATTTATAACACAATCTTTGCAAATAGACTTCATGCACTGGATTGTTCTAACAGGTCATGGTTTTTTATACGACTTCAGAATCCTGCTTTCATAATGACAAAACTTAATGTGCAGACCTTCAGATTACTACTTGGTCATGAAAGAAGGTGATTCCTCTTGCTTAAAGTGAATTAATCTTAGAAAGTCATTCTCCTCAAGATACAAGACATACTATTGGCAGATCCTACTGCTCAGTCTTTTGCCCTCTTCTCTGCAGGTCGTTGCTCAGATGGAATTGCTGTTTTCATACAAAGTGACTGACATGCACACATTCACAGGCAACTTTTATATTTTTCACATGGCAGTAAGGGACTCACTAGGAACTGCATGTAGACCAAATAGCATCTTAAAGGAAAACATCACAGCAAATGCTGCATAATAGTAGCTCTCACCTTGGAAAGTCTGCCTCAATATACAGTAATAACATAATATATATTGACATCAAATTGTGGATTGTTTTCCATATCCAACATGCTAGACCTTAATGACAAGTATATTTCGCATTTTATTTTTCTGAGTACCTATCTATCTATCTATATACACACTTCTATGTATTTGTATATTAATATAAAAATGAAATGGTCAGGTATATTCATATACTTGAAATATTTTTCAAGTAGCAGTTTTGACCAAAGATCTTAACTGACTTTTTTGTCTACCCTTATTCAAGCCTAAATACACAGAAAATCCAAAGAATTCATTGTTTATCCCATAATAGTGTCTAATTTCAGCAACAGCTCTGCTCTTAAACAAAAAATGGAAATACAACAGAGGTTAATACAAAATCCAAAATCCTTTCTTGGTTTTGTAAAAACATTCATAAGTTTTACTTTGCTAACATTTGACAACATGCACTGATAGTCCTCCATAGGAATATCTATCTAGATTTAGATCTCTATTTTAGATTCTAAAACAAACCCTAGATGTTTGAAATTAATAACTAGATGTGAAATCTCATTAGTACTGTGATTGTGTCAATTACAGTGCTTCTAATGCAAACCTTTTTATTAATACCCAGTGTTAGACATTAATGCTTTCTGCCATTTAAAGTTACAATTTCATTGTTACAGATGGCACACACCATTGATTCCATACCTAATGATACTCAGGTTAACAGCCATCATGGGAAGAACAGGAATAACCAGAGTGATGGAATTTTTTTACCAATACAGTCACTCTTGGCTTTTTAAAGGCACATAGCATACACTATTAGGCTGGATCGATGGGCCAAGGCCAACTGCATGAGGTTCAACAAGACCAAGTGCCCAATCCTGCACTTGGGTCACAACAACCCCATGCAGCACTACAGGCCTAGGGATGAGTGGCTGGAAAGCTGCCAGGCAGAAAAGGACCTGGGGGTGTTGGTTGACAGCCAAGTGAACATGAGCCAGCAGTGTGCCCAGGTGGCCAATGGCATCCTGGCCTGTATCAGAAATAGTGTGGCCAGCAGGAGCAGGGCAGGGATCCTGCCCTTGTACTCGGCAGCGGTGAGGCTGCACCTTGAATACTGTGTTCAGTTTTGGGCCACTCACTACAGGAAGAGCATTGAGGCACTGGAGCATGTCCACAGAAGGGCAACAAAGCAGGTGAGGAGTTTGGTGCACAAGTCTTATGAGGAGTGGCTGAGGGAACTGGAGTTGTTTAGCCTGGAGAAAAAGAGGCAGAGGGGAGACCTCACTGCTCTCTACAACTACCTGAAAGGAGTTTGTAGTGAGGTGAGTATTGGTCTCTTCTCCCAGGTAACAAGCAACAGGATGAGAGAAAATGGCCTCAAGTTGCACCAGGGGAGGTTTAGATTCAATATTAGGAAAAATTTCTTCACTAAAAGCGTAATTAGGTATTTGAACGGGCTGCCCAGGGAAGTGGTCAAGTCACCATCCCTGGAGATATTTAAATAAGACACTTAGAGACATGGTTTAGTAGTGGACAGGCTGTGGTAGGACTCAATGGCCTTAAAGGTCTTTTCCAACCAAATGAGTCTATGACTCTTATGATTATGTATCATTACAGAGAACAATCAATCTCAGATAAAGTCATTCCAGCCAATGCAAACAATTGTGAAGATACACGTATTCTAGTTGAATCATGTACCGCTGACTATCTGTGCCTCTTTGAAGAAAAAGAAAACGTTCACCCAGACACACTGAGGTGACGTTGTGGGGACTTGCTTTGGCTTCTCCTTCCAAGGGGCAGTGTGAACGAGGCAGCACCACTTAATGTCACTTTCTGCCAGGACCAGCTCTCCCATTGGAGAAGTTGACTACTGCTGTCATGCCCTTGACATTATACCATAACACACCACCGGTGGACTGTGATTTAGCCTTCTCTCTACTCAAGGTTACAAAATGAATTTCTTCCCTTCTGTCCCACACCCAACTGATATACAAAAGTATATCAGGGAATGACAAGGGTGTTCTATGTAGGCCAGGGGAGACCAGTGTGTACATGGTGGGAACACCATCAAGTCAGTCTAGAGGGGATTAATGTGAATGCTGTGGACTTAAAGCACTCTTCATTCTGCAAGCCAGAGATCAGTCTTTAACCACTGTTTTACTACAATAGATTCAACTCGTGATTTCCTCTTTCAGTTCACATCTTTCTGAAACCAAGCTGTCCAGCTTTGATGCTGTTGCACCAGAGCCTGATAGTGCTAAACCATATCCCTGCTATATAAAAAAGAGGTATTCCCACTATGACAAGATTTATTTTTAAACTAAAACTGCATCCTTTTTTTAACCTAGGCTGTATAACAAATCTAAATTTGTTACTGCCTGTCTGATAATCTAATTACTGCCTGTATTAATAGTTGCTTTGTGTTCCATTTCTCATTTTTCCTTCCAGTTTACTGTAATTGACGTTTTTTATAGGTACGTGGCATTTTTATCAAGACATTACTACTGAAACTCTTCAGTCGGCATAGGCAGGGCTACCAATGACCAGTGATGCTCTCAGACAGATCCTCCTTCCTATAGTCTGTGCACTGTCATTGACCATTCAGTAGTTTTGGGTTACTGCCTATCAGTCTTTCATCCATCAAAGGGTATTTAAATTTAAGTCAATTATACATAGATCTCCAAGTGGCATTTCGTAAGATCTCATAGCAAATGAAAATTTATTACATCCAGATAACTTTGTCTCCTAACTATAATGACATTACAAGTGTGATCAAATGAAAGAATGTCATGTGAAGTAGAGGCCATTGCTCTTCCTCTGGGTGGTTCCCCTAGCTTGTTGGTGATAGAACACATTAATCCCTTTCAAGTTTATGACTTCATCATACTAGGATCTGTCTTTAAATTTCTGGAAAGAACACTATACATAACATAACATTTGGTAAAGTGCAATTTCTCAGTTCTCAGTTACTTCTTACACTATCCAAACACAAGACTGCCACATTAATTTTATTGAAATTATTCACCTTGCTAAAAGCATACGGGAATTCAGAAAATTTTAACAGTAAGGTCACCAATTAAAACCAAATTTATTTCCAATGATCTGGTCTTATAATTATAGATGTATATAATGCTTGTAAACCTGCTTCAGTGCAGAGTTAATATCTGAAGCCTCAAGTTTCATTTTTAATGTGGCAAAAAAAAAAATAAATGTCCTAAGACACAGATCAAGCATGGAAAACACCAAACCAAAAATGTAAGTCTGGTAAAACTATAAGCTACAGGAAGCAGACTTTAATAATGGAAAGCATTAGGCAACCTTATTTCCTTCCTCGTTTGCCTAAAATTATTCTTTCAGAAGCAATTTGTGTATTTCCCCTTCTAATATGTATGCTTTAGGGAAGAAAGAACTATTATTTTATAAAATGCATTAACACCAGATCATATTTTGGTAGAGGATGGAATTACACTGTTTTACAATAATTGCAATATAGAGGAAATTATGTGAAGTCAAATTTGGTCTGGACATCACTGGTTGTCACTTCTGAAAGCAACTCATGAAAGGTGAAATAGAATGTGAAAACTTTGAGTGATCAAACCTCAGATTTACAACTTTTCTGAGAGAATAAACTTCATGTAATGGTCTCAGTGCAGTCATTTATCCCCCTTTACCTTCTCCAACCACTCCTTGGAATCTTCTCAAGCTCCTGACAGATTTCCCATCCAAGCACCGACCAGCTTTCACTGTGCCTTGTCTTCTCTCACCATGCTAAAGGACAACAAAACACTATGGCTATAATACTGTTTTTTTTCTGTAATGTTATTACTGACCAGTAATATTCAAAGAGCAGCCCTCTGACCAGTAACGGAAGAAAGAACAATACATCTGCCTGATGTACTAAGCAGGCACTCAAGTATCTCTCAAAGAAAGAGGCCTGTAATACCACGTCCCTTTATCCTTAGTTAAGGGAGAAAAAGTGCCGTAGCAAGACCCCTGGCAATGCCCCTCAAACCTCTTGAGCTGCCCAGCTCCTCCCTCATCCTGGACTCCTGTAAGCCATAGCTTTGGCCATGGAATAAAGTGTTTGCTCTTATTTTGCAAGCCCTCTTGTCTTGCCTTGGTACAGTGCCATTGAAGCATATTTCTTTGAAACATTGTCCTAGTCTGTTTTTATTTTTTGAAAGTGCTCGTTCAGTAAAATGTTTTGGCTTGGAAACAGCTATGTATCTGCTCTTCCTCTGCAATTGCCCCTATTTATAACGCGGGTGTTAGCAGCTGTGTTCTTGGAGTCGTCAGCCACAGCTACCTTAAATAATCTGCAGGTCTGAAAAAATATTGCTTCAATGAATTTGCTGGCAAGCGAAGACAGATGGTAGAGTGGACAATCGGCACAAGTGCTTTCTTTCAGACTTGCTCCATTTTACCTACTAATTCTTCTTTCTTATAACCTGTCTCCAGGGAGAAATAAAATGCAAATCTTTTCTTCTGTAGACTGCAGGTGACACTGCAACAGGAAAGAAAATTCCTATTGTGATTAAGTACAATAATTGGAACTATCTCTGGAATTTATTGATCTGAAGAGGCAAATTTATATTAATTTATATAAGAGACAAACTAATAATTTCATTTAACTTGTAAAGGCCCATCTAACTGGGAAAAAATAATACATAAAAAGATCCAAGAGCTGGCTTCAGGTCAGCTAAATTTACAACTTCCTGTTATAAAAGCAAGTTCTGTATATACCAGAATTTTAATTAAACCCAAATATGTTTTGTGATATCTGTTAATAATATAAAAGTATCTAGAACACTTAGAAAAGCTGATGGATTCATAACTTGCTGACGAACGATCACTTCGTGATCTATCTCTAGGTCTATCAGTTCTCTTAAAATGCTGGCCGTTAGATATAAGGTCTATAAGGAGAATGCTTAAATACTGGTATAAAAATGTCTGCGATAAAACCAGAAGCTCTGAATTTCATGGTACTTTAATGCTGCCTCTAAAGTAATGGAAAAGCCATTTACCAGCACTTGCTTCAAGGACTCCACTAATAATACTTTTCACAAAGGACCTATCTTTTCTTAAATAAGTTATTGTGAAGTTATTCTAAAGTATTTAAAATCATGCAACTAAATTTGACCGGAACTTCTCAACCTTTTAATTCTGTTTAATGAAAGATTTCTTAAATTATTTTCATCACAGTTTCTATTCCAATTTGATATGCAGTCCAATAACAAGAACAGCAGTACCAAGTTAATATAACCTATGACTCTTCTGTACCACTTATTCTGCCAGTCTATCACTGTGAACTAGTTTAAAAATCCATTTCTGGCAAAAGCTAAAAACTGATTCAGTGGCTTCAGACAAATCACTGTCATTTAACTTTCATCGCAGAAAAACATTGTGCCGCTTGATGTTTAGCAGCTATCGCAAAGAAATAAGGGGGGCCCGCATAGTGACAAAATATGCTGACAGAGCTGTGCACGAAAACACATACAAATATTCAGTGCTCATCTGAAATACAGATAGAAGGAAAACAAGTATTATAAAGGAAAGTGCAGCAACTCTTATCAGTGGCAATACACATCCTGATACTTCTGCAAAGAGGACGCACCCTGCTCCCCATCTTATCACTGAGTCATGCTGCAACTACGTAAGAGCCTGCTCACTTTCAGCAGCCAATTAGGTAAATGAAGCTTTATTTTGGAGACAGCAGTGAAAATTATGCCGAATGCATTTTTTTAACATTTAGACTAGGAATATAATTAAAGGGACTCCAACAAACATTGGCTTTCATTTTTTCAAGAATCAGCAGTTTCTTTTAATTTCTAGCACTGCATATATAAATTTACTTTGAGCCCAACCCATGAGGCCTGAATCTAATCAAGATTTAAAGTCTTTGGGCCTGAGGACTGTGCTTTCTCAAAAATCATTTGATGCAAAATTATTCACAAGCTACCCCAGTTGCTTTCAGAGACCGGAGATCCAGTTCTGTCTTACAAGATTTTTAATCAAAGCTTCAGGGCCGTTGGATCTCCCTCATTCAGTCTACCTGGAGAATGCAAATCTGTGCTGCTCCTTCTGATTTGCAACCCAAAACTGCATAAGTAAAAGCACCTTCAGATGTACTCTTCTAAATTAAAGCCTTATATCAGTGGACAGAAAACCGCAGAAACCTAAACTGGCTTGCCACTTCCCAAGTGCACTCTCTCTCCACTTGAGCTTCCTTCCCTCCAGCCCACAGAAGTGTATTTCCTTGACAAATTAAAAAGCTGCAGCTTTTCTCCTTCTCTGCAGTGCCAGGACATCCAGTCCCTGCATATTTTTTAGCTCCTTTAGTCTGAGATGGCTAAAGAAAATTATTTTGACACCAAAAGGCAAATTTCCTTTAAATACTTCTGCTCTGCTATCTGGCAGATTGAACTGCAAATAGTTGCCATAAAAACTGGCTGAAAAGACCCATTCCCAGAAGAAAAACATCTGTTTTTTAAATAAAGTTTCAGAAAGTCTGAAATTTAAACTCTGCACTGAGATCTCTTTCTACAAACTGAATACTCTGATGGTACATTTTCATGAGTTTATTCAGTTTTCAAGTTGAAGAGCAATTGAAATAATTTCTGATTTGCTAGGTAACAGGTTTACCAACTACAAATACAATCAGCATTGGTTGTAAAGTGGGAGAAAGACAAAACAACCATTTTGAAAGGGAAAACTAGTTATTTTAGCAAGATTAATATCTGTATACAGTACCAGTTGCCCAGAAGTCCACCACCAACCTTCCATGACTCCACACCTTACCATCCTGTCCAAAGGAGACAAGGTCATTCTGAAACCCAGTACAGCAAAGGTACCATATTCCAATTCAGAAAAAATTACCTCTCCAGCTGTTAAAAATTTAATTCAAGATTTAATGTATAAAGGCTACGAATGGAATGTTGGGACCTGAAGTGAGTTGGCCAATCCTCTGGTTCATTATTGAACAGCTTGACAGGTATACAATTCTTTGCTGACTTCAGCTGGAGTGGTTCAAACTGATGACTGTTAAATGGTCAACAACCCACAAAATGATAAAGCATTACAGCATTAGCTGTAATTTCTTAGCTATTTCTTAGTTCTGTATACTTGTATACATGATTATACTTGTATACACTATTATACACATCTGTATACATTATTTCTTAGTTCTGTATACTTGCTTCAGATGCATTTAATTTTATTTCTCCCTTCATAAAATATAGTAGAAAATGTATTAAATTATATGAGCAAGTGTTCTGAGTTTTAGAATGCAAAACACTTTCCCAAGTAAGCCAAAGTTCAGAAATACTGAAGCATGACAATTTCCACAGATATAGTCAGTCACATTCACACTATTTTTAAAAATTACCACTACATTTAAATGCACTGAATTTATAATAATATATATTTCTAATATCTAGATCTATCTATATAAATATCTAGATATATTTTGTTAGCCTCATTCTCAATGAGGAGGTGAACCAGAGGTCACATTGTCAGCACTAGAATTATACGGACAACATGCGAAAAGAGACTCCTAAAATATTTTTACAGAATCAAAATCCATGGTGAACTGATTTAAGAAGTCATAGACTTTACCAGTTTTGCTCATGAATAGAAAAATTGCAGCAATTTCATTTTTTCATGACAAAGCATACTGACATAATATAAAGGCTAAATTATTTCTTACCTGCACAGCCACTAGTGATATTAGCTTCAAGTGTACCTGAGTTTTTAGCTTAAAAGTTAATATACATATTCCACACAGGATACTGGCCTGAATTATCTAGGCACAGCATGGGTAGCTTTGAACTGAACTCAGCCTTTGAGGGCTGTGTTTAGAATACAGGTTTATCTTCCACATGCAATTAACTAAATTCACATGG
>NW_010160374.1:0-18681 GCF_000695765.1 Mesitornis unicolor | reverse complement strand
TGCAAAACAAATCTTATGCTCCTGATTAATCAGAGGTTAAAAGCCTTGAACCCATGTTTGCAACATTATCAAAGAGAAAAGTAACATGCTCCTAAAGTTTTTATGCTTATAGGCAAATGAAATACTATGGAATTATCTATGTACACAAAATAGATTTACATAAAGATGTCAGACAGGTACAGCAAGCCAATATACACAGACCTTCAGCATAACTATACATTGCAAAAGATGAATCTGATAGTAAGATTTCTCTGCTGCAGCCCCAGTGCTATTAGAATATCCCTCCTGCCTGGCTACACTTTCTAAATCTAAATTTAGAATCTAAAAAATTTAGAATCTAATTCAGAATTTAGAATTCTAAATTTAGAATCTAATGTAAATACACTTTTCTAAATCTTCTAAATCAGGCTGCTCTGGCAGATCCATCATTTTCTCACTAATTCAGAAATGGGCAGCACTTGGTGGCAAATTGACAGAGACAGTGAAAAGTCTGAGATGGATAGTTAGCTATCTTTTCTGTGCTACTGAGATAAGCTGATCTTGCAATAACCAAAAACTTTGCTTATCAAAATGCTACCGAGGAGTACCTGACCTTTAATGGCAAGTCTTTTGCTACATAAAGGAAAAAAATACACAGAAAACCTTTTATTTTAAGGTTGACATTGCTAACATTTTCTATTTAACATATTACCCCATGACAAGAGGAAGTTTCCTTGCCATCTAAACGGTCGCACCAACAGCGATGTGTGCAGTCTGTCTGACAAAATGACCTTTTCGGATCGGGCAGAGCAAGCGCTGAAGCTCTGCAGCATTTCCTGCAGACAGTGGGTGTTCAGTGGCTCCTTAGCCAATGGTGGTAATTGCAATTATAATCAGTGATCTTCTGTGCTTGCTTACTTTGGAGAAGCTCTAAAAGGAAGTGCTGTATTAAAGAATCTGTGAATATTAGCTGTACAAGTGTTCTGACATGCCATATTAGCAATAAAATGAGTTCCTTTGGGCCTGAACCGTCTTTAGCTCCAGTTACAGAAAGGCAGAGCCTTGTCACATCTTGCTCTTGACCTAATGTAAGTCACAGGCTGAAAGACACAAATAGATGACATGAGAGGAAAAACCAGCCAGCAACAGAAGAGCACAGCTCTCACCCCAACCCTAAAGTGTGCTGCTGGCAGAGGTGTGCCCTGGAGACCAGAAAAATCCTTTCTTTCTATGGAAGGGAGGCTGCTTATGGCCTTTCCAGGCCACTCATATGCTGAGATCACAGCGTAACACCCACATGAAATGAAAGGTGCGATTTATATCTCTAAATATCACCCTTATTGCTAGAACATGAGAAATGGCTCCTTTGACTAATAATGCTCCACCTCAGATCAGCTAACCAAGAGTATTTGGAGTACTTAAAAAGATTATTAAAATAGCCTTAATGCTTCAACAGTTTTACAGCACACAGCAAGCAAAGAAGGAAGAAACACCCAAATGGGACATAACCTAATCCAAGGAGAGAAAATAACTGGGAGTAGCAATACATGTTACATACATATTAGAATTTATTTTTAATTAATATCATTAATTTTCAGACAGCTCCATAAGATGATTTCTCTACACCCACTGCTCTCCAACACTATCAATACTACATTCAGGACTGCCTTAGAATGTGAGGGAGGACTGAAAATTTTCAAATTGTCAAGTTAACATACAATACAAATTAATCCATGGAAAATACCAAGAGACTTGATTGCTGTTTTCAAATATTTGCTGGAAGCTGTTTATTGACTGAAGAAGCATCATTAATACAAACAAACACTGCAACTGCAATTAATCACTAATAATATAGACAGAATAAATCAATCCGTGTAGATATTTAAAGTTTCATGCAATTAATTATTATTTGAAAACACTGGAAATGAAACATCCTTCAATACAAAGACAGCATTTGAAGTAGTCTTCAGATTTATCCCCCAGTTTAGCTAATTCTCTGCCATGTATAGAGAAGAAGAATTTCAGTATGGATTTCTACTTTTTAGTTCTGGCCATCAGGCTTAGCTTACCCCAGGTTATAATTTCTGCTACCTACTCAAGAATCATCAGAGTGACTGGAAAAAATAAAAGACATTAAATACAAAGACACACTTAAAGTTTACATAACTTTTTTTTAGTGCTGTTGTTTTATTTAGTTTCAGAGAAAAAGCTTTACAACTTTCGTTATGCACTACCAAAATTTGATTTCTTCTTAAAGTGGAAGATGACACGCTCCTATAGACAAATTAAATTAAGATACAGGCTCTTCAAAAAAGACCTTTGGTTGATCTCTGTACTGTGCTTCAAGGAGAACAACAAAAAACCAACAACAACAAACAAACAAAACCCACCAAAAAACTCAAAACACAAAAACCCAAGCAAACAAAAACCCAGAAAAACAAAACCAAAAAGTAACCCTCCAATCCAAACCTAAGACCAAACCCACTCCAATCCTCCAGTATTTTCCCTCTGAGCTAAAAACAACTTCCTATTACTGCTGACTGTGCTGTTAACTCAGTCATTGTTTGTGAATATTCCTACAGTTTCCATCCCTGAGAACGACATAAGGTAGATAATAACAAGATGTGTCACGTTGGCTGCTAACTGCATTATATATCCTTAAAACAGACCAGATACTGTTTTTCTTCACACTATATGTGAAAAGGGGTTGGGTATCATCTACCTTCCCTTGGGGATGCATGAAGATTACTAACGTCCTCAAAATTCTTGTCTCATTTGTTTCAGGCTTGGGGTCACCCCTGCCAGTTGGATAAATACTGCTGAGGAAAATAAAAAAACCCCACGTCTTAAGGATGTTGCCATGGTGAATTTAATTCTGCATTTACATATTCACTGTGAGAGATGTCAGAATACTGGAAAAATCAGAACCTTATATTTCGTAGCTGGTTAAATGTTTGTGTTTCATGTTTTCTAGGTTTTGAGCTAAAGAGTCTGGTTCTTATTTGTAGAAGTGATGTAGGTCCAAAATTCTTTGCTGTGGATCCAAGCAGGAGCTATATGTTGAGCCAAACGGTACACTGAGAAGCATAATCCCAGACTTCTTGTATCAGGCAAATAAATTTAATTGTTGGTTTTGATAGTAATCTATTTGCCTCCGTTCTAGACTTCTTACTACTCGTAAACCTGCATTTTCGATGCTTTCTGTGATAAAACTCTGGAAAAAACTTATCTTTATATGAAGCTAATGATACCAATAACACTTCACAATAGTATCAGCGATAGGTGTATTAACATTTAAATGTTTGGACAGAGTAACAATAAAACACCTTAGAAAGCTCATAAGGATACAAATTGTTCTCTTTGAACAGGATCTGAATAATGTGCAGTAAAGCAGATATAGGGACTGTGCACAAGGAATGAACAGGAGAACGGAATAAAAAAGGAACAATCCTTCTTGAATTAATTAAGAATATGGGGATGAAAAAACATAGTGTATGCAATGTAATTACAATGTATAGGCACAGGAAAATTAAATGGAGGCAATGAAAAAAACCTCCAATAACTCCTAGCTTCTGAAAGCTAAACTTTACGACCTTAATAAGGCTATTTTAACACTGGGTTTGTGTATTTTATTATATAATCTTGTCTTATTTATGACTTATATAGTATCTACACGCACACATACCTTCCCCACCAAACATACACTCACATTATTATTTCATAGCACATATATCATTATTTCTGTTTGACTTACACCTGGAATATTTTGGTTCATGCACCTGCCAGGTACAAGATGAAGGGCAGATTACAACACATTGCATTATCGCAGCATTTAAAGCAAGCTCCTGTTTTTTAATACTACACTGCACCAAGAGTACAGAGCGCAGAAGTAGTGTAGTTCAGTCCAGCATCAGTGCTCTCGTAGGAAGCCTTTACCATCTCCATTTTCTCCTCCTTCAGCTCACCTCAAGCTGCTGCTGCCAGTGCCCCATTCATTTCCAGACAGGAAGAGTCTGATCTATGGAGTCCAGTACAGTTTAGGAACGGTGGTACCCCAAAACGCCCCAAATGCTGCTGGACTGGCACTAGCGCACCAGTGAGTCTTACCCTGTGTAATCTTGCACTTTTTCTCAGCTCTGCATCTGCTCTGTGAACAGCCTTGGGTACCTCCTTTCAGCCTACCACAACACTCATTTTTACTTATGGTCTTCGTCTGGCCTGTTGGTGAATTTTTGGAAGACAGATGCTCATTAACATGTGTAATGACAAATATGATAGAGCTGATTTTGAAAGGAGCCTCTAGGTGCTACTGTAATACAAAATAGAAATCATTTTTTTCTCTATTCTGATAAAGATAGGTCAGAGCTGTTGATGCTTTATATGCAAAGCCCCAGAGACTTTAATATGAATATCAAATAAATTCCACTCCTTTACTACTATTGCTAAAGAGAAGCAGCTTTTTTAAATGTCTTTTCCTTTAACGACAACATCAAAGGACTAAGGAAAACAAATTTTGCATTAGGAAGGCTGTGTCAAAAAACATTTCACTTCAAACAAGGCACCACACATAGAGCTGACAAGATGAGGGATTTAAACACTAATTAGCATCAATTTCTTTACTGAATTATGATTTCAAGAAAATGTTGTGTGACCCTCTGATTTAAATACTGTTTTCCCTTCAAACACATTTTTCATTGCCAAACTGGGTTCTTAGATTTATAAGCATGGATAGTACATTTTGAAAGTTTGATTTTTTAATTTTTTTTTTTCAGACTAGCCCATGTTCCCACATTTATAAGCAATAGCTGTACTAATCACAGTATGCACATTCAAAATCAGAACTGTTACAGAGTGTGCAAGACTACCTCTGTATCACACTTCTATGTGAGAAACAGCTAACTTCATGTACTGAATGGGCAACAGAAGTAGTCTTTACTCTCTTTTAACTTCGAGTCCCACCTGATGTGCAGACAAACATGGTCCGGACTCCAAACTTCTCCAAGAATGACAATTCACTTAAAAGTGTACTTAATTTTTAGAAAGTTGAATTCCTAAAGGGAGGGATTTTTCCCTTTCAGTTTTCATGTTATTTTTTTTATACTGTGAGGGTGACAGAGCACTGGAACAGGCTGCCCAGAGAGGTTTTGGAGTCTCCTTCTCTGGACACATTCATAACTGACCTGGACGCGTTCCTGTGTGACCTGGTCTAGGTGTTCCTGCTCTGGCAGGGGGGTTGGACTGGATGATCTTTTGAGGTCCCTTACAACTCCTAATATTCTGTGATTCTGTGTATGAAGGCTCTACAGCAATGGCAAAACCGCACATAAGTGGCTTCTCCTTCTGACAAACTCATCACAACCACACATTTGTCTCAATGATCACACAGATGTAGAGGTTCACAAAAGCATTACAGGTTAATTCACATCTACCTCATGTAAATCCTGTTCTTTAATATTCATGTGTGAAAAACAGATTTCATGGATGAATGAACTTAAGAAGTGGGAGCTACGAATGCTTCTTTCTGCACAGCTTCTGCACATGTAACAAGAAAGGAGATTAACACAGGGAGATGAAAACTGACCCAAAACAATTTTGTGATAGGGGGCCATACACAGAGTGAATGCTGAAAGTCTCAGTTAATAAGGATTATATGCAGGTGTGTTGTGACTGGGATGCCAGAACATCAGAAAGGCACCCAGGGGACCAGCTCACCTCTATCCTAATGAGGTTTCCTTGACAAAGGAGAAATGTGATGATACAGGCAGTTTATATATAATTTATGAATTCCAGGCACCATTATAATGTTGACATGTAATTGCTTTAAGGAGGAGCGTGTGTCTGCAGGAAAGAGGACCGCAACGTGTCTCTGTGGGAAGAGGGATCAGACGAAGTGGTTAACTCTAACACTGCTGCCCTGACCCGAGAACAGGCAGGCTCAGCACGCTGCCTGGATGGGCAACCAGTTTGTCCAAGGTGGTGTGCAAAGTGTGCTGAAAGCACAGTTCTCGTGAAGGGAAGGCAAGAAGAGGAGGCAAAAAAAAGCAAGCGAATAAAGAATCCTGTCGTTTCATGTGCCAAGAGAAGATTTAGAGTACATCAGTCCAGGAGGTAAATGCCAACAGTGCAGAGTTGCTACAGGAGTGTGATAACTCCTAAACTTTGATGGCACAACACAGTGCCTCTGCCAGGAAAGAGCAGCAACTGGGATAAGAACTCAAAGTCACAGTCAGAAGTAGCTGAGCCCCAACGCACACCTCGTTTTCGTGCAAGAATACCGGGCCAGCTTTTAGACTTCAGTATTTTCAGAATAGGAAAGGTAACAAATTCAGCATAAATCAAAAACCAGGATGTAAGGCCCTTATTGATCTTCCTGTGTGCTAAAGTGAGTATTTAAAGTTTATAGAAGGAAGTAAATGGGGGCTTATTATCTACATTTACACTGCAGAAAATTAACTTTTGAAATAAAACACTTTACATATTTCATATATACTAAGCAGCAAATCCTGAGCTGAATTATGGCAGCACACCCTAGTATGTTTATCCAGAGGCACTGGAGTATTTCTCTATATTAATATTCCGAGTAAAATATGCAGAGAGATACTGAGGATTGCTGTGGTCCCTTTCCTACCCCACTTGCCTTATCAGTTGCTGTGGTTATGTGCTGGCTGCTCAATGTCTTTTAATCACAGAGTGGCTGTTTTCTACCCCTCATAGGAGGTGTGCCTGGCTTTTTAAACTAGCGATCTGCAAAAACAGTTAGAACACCATTTACCGGATCACACAAAATAATCAAAAGATACAGCACATCTATGCAAAGCACAGCCCACAGAGATAAAAGGATTATTTAATATTAAACAAGCATCATTCTTTCTCTGCAATTTATACCACTGCGTTGTGTGTTAGAATACTGAAAGCCTAACTCAATACTTCAGTCATAATGAGCTTTAGGACATCTCTAGGGACGCATCTGTGACTTGTCTCAAAATATACAAGTTCTATTTTACTTAGTAATACCATGGTTTTGTCCTCTGGTTCATTAGGAGGCAATGAAAAAAAGGCCAAGATAAATGTTTTGAATAATTTCAAGTACAAAGGAACAGGTTAAAAAAAATAAAATCAGACAGCATAATGCCACAACTGTTTCAGAGAACCTGTCTTTATGAAATGATCACAGATGTCTAGACTTGCAAGAAGACCTTCTATTATAAAAATAAGTATTTTTCAACTGACAGTTGAAGTTTATGCTGAAAAGTCAAAGCTGTCATTACAAAATCACCCTGCTCTTGTTTTTCAGGGAAGAAAAAAAACCCAATCAAAACAACAAAACACAATGATCTCGGTGTGTGTCTTATGGAGGGTGATTTTAGTGTTGTAGATCGCTGAGACAAATAAGCAGCTAAATGTAGGCATTTATCCCATATTAAGTTAAATACACATTAGTTATGTTCAGCTTTCACTGAAACTCACAGATTCAAAGACGAAAGTTGCCCAATTTAACTCAGAAATCCCAAGTGACAGCACTATCATTTAGTGCGCAAGAACTCCGCCACCTACAGAAATGACCCTATCTGTCCTCAGTGGAGCAGCACTGCAGCTTGACAAAATTCATGCTGAAAGCTCAGTTATCTCACTCTTGCTTTCCAGAGCCAGTTTATACTCCTCAGAGACTTTAACAACCAATATTCTATAACCCTAAATGACAACCAAAAAATCCAATGTGGCTTTTGCCACCACTATAACGTGGTGTCGTTGACCAACATATGGCTTTCCCTCTGCAAGGGAAATGGATGGCAAGAGACTGCACATCACCAGAGATAGAGACCACCAGTCAGGCTGCCAGCAGGGCAAAATGTAGATATGCGTTGCCAAGTCTCAGTAGCCAGGATTGGAGACGAATAATAAGACTCAGCTATGCACACATAATCCCCGATTCTTCTTCCTCCCCCCACAGGCATCAAAATCAGGTGGAAATTTCGTAGAATTACTGCAGTTTTGCTGATTCTTAGGATTGCCTTTGTGGTAGCATAAAGCCTATGTGGCCTGCTCAGTAGAAATGCACTTGCAGTTATTTTTTGGTTTTGATGGGTGAGCTTTTTAGGTGTTTGCTGCTGTTTGTTTAATTATTTTAAAGCTAAGAAAATACAGTCAGCCATGTAACACTCGTTTAATTTAGCCCAAGAGATGGCAAGTATGAGAAGTATACCAAGATCTCCTGCTTTCAGAACTGCCAGTACAAGTAAATGAACACTTCATGTGGTATTTTGCTTTCACATGCTAATTTCAGATTCACAGTTGATATCATATATTTGAAACTTAAATAAAGCATAAAAAGGTTAAAAAATACAGACTCCACTGAATAAAAGCCAACATATCTACCTAGTTAAGCTACATGAGATAATAAAAAAAATTGACATCAAAGAAACTACCTCATTCAGACCTTTCAAAATACTTGTCATTAAAAGATGGTTTGTTGAAACTTCAGACAGGCTAAATGTATGCCACATTTTGAGTGAAAGAATTACCTTTCCAGAGTTGCAATTACAACTGTACTTAGTTGTCATGGCAACCTGGCAACATATAGATGTTGTCAGATGAAGACATCAAGGGGCAGACAGCGATTTTCAAATCACTGCATGCCAAATGTCATTTTCCATGGGTAGATCTGAGCTCAGTTCGGGAAAAAAGATTAAAAATTGGAAAATTAGCATTTTAAAAACAATGTTTGGATAGCATTCAGATTGCAATACCAATACCCTATTTGGTGAGCTAATTTAATACTATTATATTAGCGACTGCTTTTTTCTTTTATTTCAGATAACACGTTCCCAAAATATGAGCACAACATGAGGAGTTGGAAGGCAAAGAGGTCAGGCTCAGCTACGAAGGTTACCACGCTTTGGCAATGGTTTAAGTCCGCCTATTATCCTCCCCCTCTTCTTCCCATTTTAATTGTCCTGCTACTTTGACTTGGGTATTCTCAGCCAGGTGCTCTTCTTGACCTGTACTCCAGTTCCTTTGCAAACAGCAAAAGGAAAAATGGATCTATAGTAAAAGCCAGTGTTGAGCGTGCCCCAGTGATGTGAAGTTCTGCAAACTCCAGCTGTGACCGATTTGTAAGGTTGAGGCAGAATCCAGAAAACAGCCAGCACAAACACAGCTTTCAGTTCTCTTCAACAGGCAGCTCACACTGCGGTGCTGTCATCTATACTGCTATTTTTACTTCCACTGACCAAGGCAGTTTTGCTCTGTTGTGTATTAAGGGCTCCAACAAAAGGGCTCTTCTGAGTTGGTGTTCAGTTTTTTACATTGGTTTCTCATAGCACGATGCCATCCTCATTAACACCACACATACCAATGAGGATTGGATCAAGCCTGAAGATGTGCTTGTGTCCTTCCAGCTAATGAGAGTACGTGCAGGTGTCTGGGCTGAAGCACCATTCCAGCATGGAGGTGGCCTGAACACCAAATAGTGTAAGCAAGCAGAAAACCCCCAAAACCTGATTCAATCTGAATCTTCTTTGAACATAGATATTCTTTCAGAGCTTTTAAACAAATTGCAATAGATTGTTCATCATTTACACGGTTGAGATCTTTTTGATCTAGTACTAAGTAGTCTCAAAACCTAAATTCACCATCTTATCAATCCCCACCTTATTATAAACCTGCCTGGCTCATCAAAATACCCACATAGTACAGAAGTAGACAGTGAAAATGCAGAGTGGAAGTAAAATTTTATTTAACTCACTAGTTAAATATAACTCAAAATTACTGCAGTTGGTGTGTAAGGACCAACACGAGTGGGTTTGGTTTGGCTTGTTTCATTGTTTTGGTGTTTGTTTTTCTTTAAACAAACTCACAAGCGTTTTATTCTGTTATACCTAAACATCTCCAGTAACCCAAATGATTTAACAGAACACTTGTCTGCATAGGAAGATACAGTGCCTGCCACAAAGAGTTAAATAACAGAAAAATAACAGAAATGTAAGTAAAATGGATATAATTACACATTGGAAAACAATTTATTTTAAATAGGGAATCATTTTAGTTAGTATTTGTCACAAAAGCTTAGATTGTTCAAGGTATCTGGAAATTCCTCCTTAAAATTATATGCTGATTTAAATTGTGAGATGACTGGTTTTGTGCTTCTAAATTTTCCCTGATAGAGTGCTGAAGAAGGATCATCAAGAAGGTAATCAGTGCTCCACCATACATCTTTTCAGAATGATGACGCAATATGTTTCTTGTCTTTATTCTCTTAACAAAAACTTCACGAAGAAAACCACTACCCTTATTGTTGAATTCTATCACCTCCCAAGCTTGCAGAAATGAAAACATTGATAAATAGAAATAGTGAACATTTTTTTGTTCTCTTGTGCAAAGACAGATAATCTTATTTCAAAAAAGTAATCTAAGGAAGCCTGGAGAGCCCAGGTACCCCACTGTGTGGCAATCATCATCAGAAAGCAGAATTTAGTCCATTCCTTGGCAAACACTCCGTAAGAGAAAAAAGAAGGAACATTGGAAGTACGTATGTATTTGTGGGCAAAGAAAGAAGCAGCGGTCTTCTATTAGTGCTAGCTATGTATTTGGCCTGCAGTGACATTTGAAATTTCCCTTTAGAATTAAAATATATTAGAGATTCCCCTGATGTTCAGCAAATTCAATACAAAACCTGGTCAGCAATTTGGAATTCCAGTCTTAAAGGCCCTTCTGTCTTACACTGATGAATGCAAGTCAGATGTCTCTATTTTTTGAAATATTTTTCTGGAACTCATATCTTTATCAGTTCTTCTCTTCTACTCCTGATTTGAAACAAAATAAAACAAAACAAAAAAGAAAATAAATCAAATATTTGGTTTGGTCAAAGAATGAAGTATGCCCTTATTTATCATCTTAACACGAAGACAACCGACGTCAATCCTGGCTGAGTTGTGCCTTTGTAAAGAAAAGAATCTATAGACATATAAGTAACTCTCAACCCAAGTTTAGCCTGAAAGAGCCACCTCATTTTATACAAGCCTCCAAATATCCATCAGACCGTAATGGCCCTCGGGCACTACGAACCACAATGGGCTACAAGGTATCTCTGTGTGGAGTCAGTTACTACGACTTTAAGTGCTTCCATGGTCAACAGAAGGCCATAGTTACCCTGTAGGTTGTCTGGGATTGCATTTATCACTTACATCATCTGAAGCACTGTAACTTTCCCAGCAGGTAAAACAGCGTTTCTGAAAACTTCCCAATCTTCCTTAATTTCTCTCTATCACGAGTTTTAAGAGGCTACACCAACAGTTTTGAAAACAAGGAATCTTAGCTTGCTAGCACATTTTAGCCACAGCCCAACACTTAGGGTAGAAAACAAATACAAGAAATGCCAGACCTACCAGAAAACTCTTTTTTCCCCCTAGCTGGAGGATGTAGAGGGAAATACAGCTATTTAAGGCAGTTGATTAAGAGGGACCTATACTTTCCAAGTGGGATCAAAAATTGTCCTCTTGTACCAACAAGGAAGAATAACTGCAGGTAAAATATTGCTCTAAATCCCTGTTCGTTCTGAAATGAATAGGTGATAAAAAGATACTGATCCAAAACTGAAGCAGAAATTACTAAGGTCCAGCCAGAGTACAGGCTAACCCTCTAGGAAGGAAGCAGAAACAGAAAGCCCCTCCTCCTGACACCCCATCCATTTGTGTAAATAAGAAAAAGGACACCCAAACCTGCTCAATTACAAAAACATCAAAGATTGTAGCGAACTTTCTTATATGCTCTCTCTCTCAGGAATAATCTCCTCGGTTTGACTTCAGAATCAAGCATTTCTATAAAAGTGCACAGAATGTGTTACATGAAATCAGAACATGAAGTACCAAAATAATTTGCACGAGATATTTGAAACTTGAAAATCCTACTTTATAAAACTTTTTTTCTGCTAGGAAAAAAAAAGAAAAGAAAGAAAAGAAAAAGAGAAATCAGTATCTTTGACATTCAAATGCTGTTCATTCTGGAAAGAACTGAATAGGTCAATCCTAAAACACTGAGACGAGCTTTGATAGTAAACACTTAAGAAGATATTGTAAGATAAGGACACGTACAAAGAAGTTCACATCGTGAGTTATGGCAGCCTTGATACATACATACAAATATATATACGGATGGGAATATTTCTTATAGAGAAGGAAACATTTCCAGAATCTATTGAAACCAAACACCTGTTCTACAAAACAGTTTTTCCTCAGCCCAAATAAATGAGACCTGTCAGGTCTCTAACAAATGTTTCCACAAAGCAGCAGAATCAGATGCTACTGGGTTACAGCAAATTAAGTTCTCTCACTAATGCCAGTATGAAGCCAGTTATGCATTTGACTTAAAGCATGCTCTGGAAGTATATATTAAGAAGAAAAAAAAAAGAAATTAAAAAAAAAAGTAATTTTAGCTTACGTATCACCAAGATGTCCTTTGCCTGTGGGAGCTGCCCCAAATTTCAACCAACAGGATCTTGCAGAAAACTAAAATGCTCTCTGCAAAGAAGGAGTGGATTGAAATGGGGGACATTGCAATTTCCAGCTCCTGAGATTGAGCCTGGGAGCTTAAATTTATGCTACGTTCCCCCTTCTCCCCTCTGTACAAATATCGCACTTATGTATCTCAGAGCTGCATACAAGATTAACTAAATGCTTTTAAAGTACGTGCAGGGTGAAATGAAATTGATTATTATGTGTAACTGGGTTTTGTTTATTTGGCTTTCCGTTTATTTTCTTTTTTTTTTTCCCTAACGTGATCATCTCCACTTTATTCATGCATCAGAAACACCCACAAATTTTACCTTTTCTCTAAATATTGGGAGAGATCAAATACATTACCATGTGAACAGGAGCTGTGAATAATTCAAGTCCCCATGTCAAGTCTGAACTTCTTTCTCACGGCAGAGGTGGTGTTGAGGCAAGCCAAACTCAAGAGTCTGAAGTATCATTTAGGAACAAAAGTTAGGGAGAAGCCACAACACAAATGGGACTTAGGAGGTGGAGGGTCAAGTTGGACCCTGATACTTGGCAGAAGAGAGAACTGATCTTATAACTCCAGGTGCAATCACCGCATGCTGCCATGAGCAGGAAGAACTAGCGAGGGGAAAAGACATCTGTTTCCTCGATATGCATTTAGAAAATTAAAGTGTTGAAATTCCATCAATACTTTTTCTGTCAGCATCTTTCTTCAGCTTTCATTCCTTTCCTCTTCCAAGCCACACTGCAGCTTTGAAAGACACAGGGGTCTCTGGTGTGATTTACAAAGACATCTTGGCATAGGAAGTTACAAATCATCTACATAGGACACAGAAGCACTTACAAGAAGCAGAGGAACTTACTAGGCAATCTCCAAATCCATTTGTCAAAGCATCTGCAGGACTCACTTGAGGCAGGTGAACTAATAAAACCCAGCGAAGCAGCCACCAAGAGAGCATTCTGTTTTACTAAAAGGATTTGTAGCCTTTCCTCCCATCCCATCCCCCCTCAAAACATACACATTTCAACTTACTGGCTCTTATCTCCCTCTCTACCATAATAAATCAGAGGCTGGAAAAGCAGAGGTGGAGAGCAGAACAACAGGGTTGGAAATCACGACCTTTGTGTGTAGTAATTGAAAACCACAGAGAGTTCAGAGTGCAGAATGGACTTCTGGACACATCTATGATGGGAGCTTTGGAGCCTGAAATTATCCACTGTTACAGCTCTAGGCTTATACGGCAGTGTTGTCAAATTGTAAAGTGAGGGTGGGTTAAATAATTATAGTTCACAGCACTGAGAGGTAATTAGAGAATCAAAGATCCTATACAAGTATACCATTATCTTATTTACAATAGGATTATTCCACACACACCCCCCCCAACATCTTGGACAGCCAATGTTCGTACCACTTGTTAATATGGATCAGTTGTAGAAGTGTTAGCACAGAGCAGTGACTGAGAACACACGGTCTGCAAGGAGCTTCAGAGGGCAGCTTTGTCTCTCCATACCAATGCTCCCACCATTACAGGGCACAGACAGAAATAACATGGAAAAGATTAAAAAAAAAAATTAAAAAAACGAAGTGTAGTTAAGGACCAGGGTAACAATCAGGGTAATGTAATGTTAAAATGTAATTCTCTGTTACTGCTGACATCTCTAACTTTATTCACCAGTAACTACCATACCATTTTGCAGGTACAGGTAAAAACTTTTGACACTGTAACTTGTGTCTGCCACCATAAGTGAAATGACAGCACCAGTGGCTTCTGACTCTGGCTTAACTCCCTAATGCATTCCACAAGATCCTTATTCTTCACCTTCATATCACTGCAGCTAAAAAAAAAACCCAAACATATATTGCCTCAGTAACACAGAATTAAAACCTCACAATCACAGCCCCTTTGCCCTCGACCTTTCAATATATTTTGTCAATGCCTTTGTCTTTAGAAGAAGCGGTGTCTGCCTGCAATGAGACAATTTATCACCAAAAGGCTGAACGTCTTTTGATTTTTCAATAACAACACATTTACTTCAATTGAAAAACCACTGTCTTCATAGGTCAATGAAATGCTCTTGGGGAAGACGTCTCTGCCGTGCTGTTCACCACGAGGGTGCTGAATTTCGTACCTGCACATTTTTATATGAGGCGGTGGTAAACTCCAGTTTCTAAAGGTTTGTTGTTTTTTTTTTTTTAAATTAAAATCCATTACATCACAAGCACACCTACTGCACGGCAATGAAAAGGGCAATAAAAACATAAACAAATATACATTAGGAGAAAACATTTCAGAATTACATTACTAAATCAAAATGTTAAGCACAATAAAAGAGTAAGTCTGAAGCCATATATATAGGGCAAAACAAAATGTGTTTGATTTTAAAAACTGCTTTATTACTATTCTCATGGAAATTAACATCTCACCTGCAATACAACTTGCTCCTTTTTTTATTTAAACACAACTTTCTGGGAACAATTTGGGGATGCAACCACATCACACAATATGGTCATAGTCTACCACCACCTAATTAAGAGCTTAATTAACACATCAATAGAACAACACGCTAGCCTGTGTTAGAAACCTGTTTAAACTGCCTGAAATTGTTGCAAATCAATGTCAGCACCACTAAAATCAGGGCTAAATTTAAAATTCTGTAAATTTAAACCAGAGACTATGTAAGACAAAGCTAAAGAATAAGACTTACAGCTACTTGCAGAAGTAAAAATCATATCCAACCTCTTCAATCACAGACTGCTAGAATATTTCTCTTCCTCATTCTGCACCATGAAACACAACCATACTTATCCCCACCGGCTTTCTTTTCTTTGGCACCTTCAACAGGAATTATTTTCCTCTTCCAGATGAAATACTTTTAATCCCATCTTAGCCTTTCCAAGTAAAGGCTCACAAGCCCATCTAACCCAGAGACTTCACCTTCTCCACTTACCCCAGCTGTGTATTTGTCTGTAAAACCATCCAAACACCCTGGCCACATATACTACAGGTTCTTACCAACTGAGTTGAAAACTATGAACAAGACTTCTTTTGGATGGTAGACCAAGAAACTGGAATACCAATGCCATACAAGCAGCAGCCAGGAGTGGAGTTTCCTTAGCTTCAGAGTTCAACTTTCCTCCCAAAGGTGAAAGCTCCTTTCCTTTTTCTTCTCTGTATCATAATTTCCATTCACTTTTCCAGAACACTTCAGAAAATAACCATTTCCTAGAAAAAGTCACCTCAAACAGTTTTCCCCAAGGACAGCTATGAAAACATAGCTTGGATGCAGTTCTTCTACACCATTAATATGCTAGTTTATCATAGACATGTCCAAACAGGACTTCCTAGTTATTTTCTTAATGCATTGTAACACTAAGATTTATAGAAAACAAGTAACTTGCTGACATCTTTAAAAAAGTTTGTTTTAACACTGGAACATATTTCCATTAGTTTTAACAGTCTTTTTCAAGATGATATACAAAGAGGAAATAAATTTCACCTCCATTCTGTGAACAGTGTATTATTAACAGTAGCAATTTATTATGCCTTTAGTCTTACCTAGTATTTATATTTCATTGCTATGGAAGAAAATAGAATAAAAATAAGAAAATCTAAGTCCCCTGATTCAATTTTAATTTGAAGCAAAACTACCCTTTTGATATTAAACTCCTTAGGAAAACTGCACCGTTTCAAAACAGGGAAACCATGAGGAACAGAACTGTACAAATATGCTGCCCATCCTCTCCAAATGGATTTGTGAATTCATTTTTGACAGAGTGAGATGACTTCACTTTTCTCTGTGCTCTGCTTATGTGTAGCAGTACTTGTTAGATGTGAAGGCCACAGTACGGTGACAAGGTAATTTGGGCTTCCATCACGCCAGCTTCAGATAAAATACAGTTGTCTCCACATTACCATATTGGCCCCATGAGTTTTATGATTTAAGACCTAAGAGCAGGCTCTAAATAGAGTAGCCAAACAGATCTCTACTTCCATACTTCCTATACTTAGCAGTTGCACTCAATGTTGCTAAATCACCTGAAGCAACTTGATTACAAATGATTATACAATGTAATGTCAGACTAGACTGTGATGTCTGTAAAGTGTAATGTGTCCATGCAAACCTTGTGAACAGGGAAGCTGGAAAACTACAGAAGCAAAAAAACCCACCCAAACCTCCAAGTACTTGAACCTGGGTGGGCTCATTTCTATTCATACCAAAAGTAGAATGAAGGACAGACAGCATGAAAACACAAAAATCCTTTGAGGGTAAAAAAAAAATAAAGATAAAAAAATGTCAAAAGAAAAGTAATACAGCTTTAAAGAGTGAATGTCATATAAGCTGGGCCTCCAACTGCAGCAGGTAGGCGCACAAGTAAAGGGCAGTTGTCAAAACGCTGACATCAAAGTTGGGAAATGAAACTAGAAATCCTATGTTTAGAAATGCCACTGATACAATCTCCATATCGTATTTTATATACAGTTTAAGGCATGCCACACAAGTTTAACAAGAAAAAAGCAGCTACAAGCAGTGGCACAAACTGATATGGGGCACACAGCAAGGAATCAAGTTCCCTGTGGCAGGAAATTCAAGAAAACATAATTATTATAGAGCAGGTACTAGGCTATGTTACTGCCTCAGACTTATGAATCCTGTTCTGCCACACTTTTCCCCAGACCTTCTTTAGCCTCTCACACAACTTAAAAAGCTTTGGAAGAACCATCCGTGGTTTCTGCTCTTCAGGAAGTAGACAGACTGCATCTGTCTGAGCCAGCCATGATTTCCGGGGGGATCCAATCACATATTCGAAACACAGGACAACAGTAATTTTGAAGGAGCAGGGCTGTGCCGTGCAAAACAGAGAAAGTAAAAACGTTTTGAAATCCAGATATCAAGGGTTTAGCTTCCTAGTAGTTTTAGTCCTTGCACTTGGGTCAGTTGAAAGCCATTTGAAAAAAGGCAGAGTTGCTTTCTGCCATTTTATTCGCATTGATAAGGTAACAGGTAATGTAATGATAACAATATGAATTGTAGTGAAATTCTTTTTGACTTCTGGCTACTTCTAAGAGTATAAACAAGTATAGCGGTGATGTGGCTGAGCAGACAACTCATTTAAATAACAAACTTCACTGACCGGTAGCTGAAGAACATAGCAGAGGAAAAATAAACAAGGAGGCAGCAGCCAACTCTGCATCCCAATTCTCCAGCTGCAAAAACAGCTTTATCAGCAGCTGGGCAGCACAAACTGAAGAAGCTGCACACTACTTTCACATCAAGCATTTGGCACAAGGCTTCTCTCTGGATTCAGATACATGTGCAAGTGTTTGCAGGGTTTAAGACAGACCGGGAGGTTTGGGGGAGCTGCGGGTCTGTCATGGTGCCCATGCTTTGAGGAAGGTGTATGCAAAGGCCAGGACAAGCGGCAGGGTCACCGAAGGGCAGCTCTGCTGGGGCTTTTGCAACATGTGGGGAGCATTTCCTTTGCCCTTCCAAAAGGAATCTCCCTTTACTTGAGCCAAATGCCACAAATCAGGAGCCTGCTACTTACAACGCCAGCTGGAACAGAAATACAGCCTTGACTTTACATTTTTTTTCCCAGGAGAAGACACACCAGAATGCTGAAAGATTACCATGTTATTCGCCAGTGGTTAAGTGAGGGAATTTCTATTCTACTTGGCATGCACAGACAGTGACACAAACCACAGAGGGGTTTGTTCATTTTTTGGTTTCTTTTTTTATAATTTCACCTGGTATGCGTTAAGCTACCAAACATTTACATATCTGAACACACACTTACAGAAATTCAAGTGTGTGCCAGAAGTACTGTGCCACTGATCTGCTGTATGCAGACTGGACAGTTACCTGGCCACAGGTGGAAGTGACAGTAACACTGTTCAAACGTAATATTTCAAATGTTATTGAAGTGAAATGTGAAGTAATCCATAACACCAGATTCTAATGTATTTGATAAACTTGATTATTACTAACAGATTTTTCAATGTATTTTGTTTTTAGAAGTATAGCTTTGACCATCTTCTAAAGTATTCCAGTTCTGGTATCACAGACAATGGATTCCCTATGGATGAAATGATAACAACCAACTGTGGACAGACACTTCACTGAATGGTACCTCAAAACAAAACCATTATACTGAAGATCACCAACTCCCACAGACAAAGCTTATCCTTGGTGCCATCTCAAGGCATAT
>NW_010160373.1:39069-39318 GCF_000695765.1 Mesitornis unicolor | reverse complement strand
CTGGGCCTGATCACTTCGTTGTCCTGCATGTGACGTGTGATAGAACTCAAGATGATTTGTTCCATCACCTTCCCTGGCACTGAGGTCAGACTGACAGGTCTATAGTTCCGCGGGTTTTCCTTCCGGCCCTTCTTGTAGATGGGCATCAAGTTTGCAAGCTTCCAGTTGACTGGGACCTCCCCAGCCAGTCAGGACTGCTGGTAAATGATGGAAAGTGGCTTTGTTTGGCACTCTGGCCTCGCCCCCCCA
>NW_010160373.1:20866-38665 GCF_000695765.1 Mesitornis unicolor | reverse complement strand
CTCCTGTGATGCCTGCCCCTTCTTCCAAGATCATAATCTCTCTTCTTTTTCCTCAGCTCCAGCCAGAGCTCTCTGTTCAGCCAGGCCAGTCTTCTTCCCCATTGGCTTGTTTTCTGACACACAGGGACGGGCTGTTCCTGTGCCTTTAAGAGTTCCTTTTTGAAGAGTGTCCAACCTTCCTGGACTCCTTGCCTTTCAGAATTTCCTCCCAGGGGATTCTGCCAACCAGGTCCCTAAACAGGCCAAAGTCTGCCCGCCAGAAGTCCAAAGTGACTCTGCTAGCCCCCCTCCTTGCTTCTCCAAGGACTGAAAAGTCTGTCATTTCATGATCACTATGCCCAAGACAGCCTCCAACCATTACATCCCCCACAAGACCTTCTCTGTTTGTGTACAGCAGGTCCAGCAGGGCACTTTCCCTTGTCGGTTCCTTCACCAGCTGTGTCAGGAAGTTATCTTCCACACACTCCAGGAACCTCCAGGACTGTTCCCTCTCTGCTGATCTTCCAGCAGATATCCGGGAAGTTGAAGTCCCCCACAAGTACAAGCGGAAGCAGTTGCAAAGCTTCTCCCAGCTGCCTATGGAATATTTTGTTTATCTCTTCATCCTGGTTAGGTGGTCTATAGCAAACTCCCACCATGATATCTGACTTGTTGGCCTTCCCCTTGATTCTCACCCATAGGCACTGAACCTTATTGTCACTATTGTTAATCTCTATGCAGTCATAGCATCCCCTAACATATGTGGCCACCCACCACCTTTCCTTCCTTGCCTATCCCTTCTGAAAAGCTTATAGCCATCAATGGCAATACTCTAGTTGTGTGATTCATTCCACCATGTTTCCTTGGTAGCTACTACATCGTAGTTATTCTGACGCACAATAGTTTCTAGTTCCTCTTGCTTATTGCCCATGCTCCGTGCATTGGTGTAGACACACTTCAGACGGGCTAAAGACCCTGCTGCCTTTTCACAGGGAGCAGTCTGAATTTCTGCCAAGCCATTTTCATGGACTTCCATGGTTACTAACCCACCAGTGACACTTGTAACTTGATTGCTGCATGGAAATCTATCCCCTACCTCCACTGGGACAGTAGTCTGAAGAGTCTCACAAGCGCACCATCCCACACATGTTGGCACTCCACCCCCAGGCTCATCGCTAGTGAGTAGTGTTTTATCCCCTTTCCCCTCTCCCCCCTTCAAATCTAGTTTAGATCTAATCAATGCTAACTCTTTAATCTAATCTTTAAATCTAATCAATACTAACTCTTTCAAGCAATCAGACCCATCTTATAAGATGCTTTCCAGTAACTTAAAACTTCTTCATTGTCCTGGACCAGCTATTCAATTGTTTTAAATCAGATAAGCACAAAACCCTCCTTTCTCACTAACTCATCTACAAAGTCTTTTGAGGGTCTATTTAAATTAATACATATGCTAATTTTCCTGCCCAAGTGGCTCAACTCAAAGCACCTGTCCTAGATACACCAAGGGGAGGGTGGAAACAACAGATTGGCTTTAGGGAGATTTCCTACATTAGCTCCTATGCTACAACACAATTTTTCACATGCTAAATTTTTCCATGTCATGTTTCCTTCTGTTAATTAAGAAAAAACTCAACTATTACTCTACAAACAGAATGAGTAAGACAATTGCTGGTACTTTTTGGTTTTGTCCCCCACTAACTTGATTCCTCCCATGCCACAGAGGTTACAAAACCTGATCCCTCATTTCACTCCTCATTCACACTCCTAAGGGCTGTATGTATTCATGGTCCTCTCTAAAATTGTATTAGAAACATCTGTGTCTACCTTCACTCCCGTCCTCCACCTCCCTGTTTCAGTGTGGCCCCTTTTCCTTCAAGAGAGATTTCATGCACTTTATCTATATTTCTTGCATTTATTACATTTACCCTACATGTTTCTCAATCAAGATTCCTTTTTTCTGTTTTGAGAAAATAGGTAACAATAGTTCAAACTATACAGAGAATTGGCAGAGAGGTTTTGGGTGGTTGTTCTACAGGCATAAATAAAATTTGAATAGACAATAACTGAATAGTATTCCACAAATGAATGACACTCTGCACACACCATTTTTGGAGGTCCCAGAGTTTTGGCAGTTTAGTTCAATTAGAGCTATTTTGGGTAATAGTGAAGCAAGAAAACTGGAATATGCTGCAAAAAAATTATAGAAAAAATCTGACAAAAAATGCATCACACCAGAGAAATCTTGAAGTGCATCCCATAATAGCCCAACTTAGAATTGATGCTCTGGCCCCACATGGAGGCTGGATACTCTTCTCAACACCTTGAGTCTGCTCACCATGCTCAGACCCCAGGGTTGCACCCTGGGGCTCCTGCCTCCCTCCATGCATGAAGCAGCCCTGCTCCTGCTGTGCCCTGACATTGCAGCAGGCTGGTAAAGAGCCAGCAGCATCTGAAAAAACTAATTTCTCAGGTGTTCAAGCAGACTATGAGACTTCAATTCAGCATGTATAGTAGGGCTCAACTTATTTCTAAAATGTTAACAAATGTTTCTGATATTGAAAGAAGGCATTTAAATGCATAATTACATTGAAGTAGTATTAAAACATAACTGATTTTTTTTTTATGATCAAAAGACCATACTTGAAAATATTGCTACTTTTTAATGTTTACTTCTATAAAGATTTTTTTCAGTGAGAAAAACTGCTTATTTCTGCAAAAAGGAGTTACCTTTACTATTAGAGGATATTGTACCTGGATTTATGCTTAGGAAAAATCTGAAACATTTACCTTTTCTTTTTAAGCTCTTTCTAAACTAAAAGGCATTACAATATTAATATAAATAAGTAAAACAAAACATTTTTACTTTAATTTACTATTTTATACTAATTGGAATACTACTGGAATATCCTAATTGTTTTCTGGACTATAATAACCACCATGTTACATGAGATTTGAAAGCACATTAATTATAATATCTTTATCTTTTGCCAGCAACCTTTTATTGGAACCTAATTCACTTCTTTAGACTTGTAATCACATATGCTTGTTCTGACATTTATTACCTAAAATATCTGTGTATTAACTAATCCACTACAGTAATCAAATTCTGATCTTTAGCGTCAAGATGTTGGACAGCTTTTAAGTGGTACATCCAGTTGAAATGGTAGCTGACCTCTAAGCTGTGATACTGCTGGATTCCATATGACCTGCTTAGACTCATTATGCAAAAAACTGTCTTTGGTTTACAAGATTACTCTTATTCTTCCTTCTGATGGGAGCCATAGACTACACAAAAGCTTGATTCTCCCCTATTTGGTCTTTGACTAAAAATTTCTAAAATTAAGTTTGACTTAATGTGGAAGTAGCATCTTTTACAATTTCTCACCTAAAAGGAATGGGAGTTGAACACTTTATTTGTAGAATTTTAATTGAAAATAAGCAGCAGTTTAAAATTTATTAAAGGTCAGAAGAGAAAAATGTGAAATAACGCACTTGCAGAGAAGAGGACAGGACAGTTAACTTGCAAAGTGAGACCTAAGTTCATGTTTACCTGCTTAGTTGGTTCACAACAGAAATAGAGGTCTGCCACTTTACTGCTGAGCACTAATGGGCTATGAGGTATTCTACATGAACTCCGTATTGCATAAAGTATTTTATTACTTAGCAAATAAAAAAGATACCAGGTTTTAATCTCTCACATTGGTGCCCAAAAAAAATTGCTACAAAGTAATTTTAACTATCTCAATGAATATTCATTTAAGTAAAACACTTTCTGCACAAGAGTCAGAAAACCACACTAATATTCTGTATACCCAAATAAATAAGACAGTATTGTGTTAGGGTAAAAGTCTTGGTTCTAATTTCTTTTCCAATGAAATACAAGGAAGATTTGAAGCTTTCTCTCCCAGGCTCTAAGTATTTGAACTGGTAAATAATTTTAAAATCACCAGGGGCCAAATATTTCCAGACAGTAACCAAAGAGATTTGTTGTTTGGTTTTGGTGGGTTGGTTTTTTGTTTGTTTGTGGTTTTGTTTTTTTGTGGGTTTTTGTTTGTTTTCTGTGTGGTTTTTTTGGTTATTTTTTTTACCTTGGCAACGATATTTCTTGACTCTTTACAAGATTTGAGCCTTTAGTTGAGAGTATCTCTGAAAGTCCTTGAACAACTTACATAGTTTCTGTGCAAGATCTGTCTAGCAGAGGGCTTTACCAAGTACAATCCTTATCCTCTTATGCCTCTTTCCTCGTCTTCTGATTTGTTCAAAATGCTTCTTTCCTCCTCTTTTTTTTTCTTTTCTTTCCTGGGGGACACTGCTTATTTTTCCATGACACAAGCCCCTGTTGCCATATCAACTGAAGTTAAAAGCAATGTCCTTTTCAGGCATCCCATTGTTACAAGCAGGAGCTATATTTACATGAAAGTCCCTCACAAAACCCTAGTGAGCTCAGAGAAACATCATCATCACTCTCAAACATGTAGAAAATACTATCGAGTAGATAACCTTCAGAATATTTATAAACTCACTGTTACTGTTTCTTTCATTGGGGTTTATGAAAAAGTATGAAAAATTATGTCCAAAAAGAATTCAAACCAACAAGCCTCAGTAGATCAAAAAGAATGTAATAGAAGTTACCATACAGGTTTATTTAAATTTGGAAGAGTTCATTTGACAAAATGAAAGGGGAAAAACACCTCAAAATTTTTTCTTTGGAAATTGTTTCCAGTGTACATAAAAATATCTCTGGAAAGAATTCACACATGGCTTTGTTAATCCTAGTATACATGATTATTTGAAAGATGCTTTTAAAAATAGTTATTTTCATAGCAACTTCTCTACAGCATAGTAGAAAAGTGAATTTAGTATTAACTAATATGGATCTTTTGCAGTCAAGTTTGAGTTAAAGCCTTATACTTAACATCAGTAAGAATGGGTATAGATTTGTGGGGTAAAAAAAAAAGAGACTGAAAAGGAATTAATAAAAATTATTCAGTCTGGGAAAACATGATTACATATTTTAAACCCTATTACTTAATTAAGTATAGAACTGAGTAAGAATTCAATAGCTCAAGATCATAAGTTACTTGGTATTGTGGCTGACAAAGACTAAAACAAAATTCAGCTCCTGAGATGTGGCATTTGCACATATTAACAAGATTTTTTACTCAAAAGCAAGTTCACAGAAGCTACCAATATTTCCTCATAGACCTTTTGTCCCTTACCAGAAACAAAACATAAACATAAAAGTCTTGAAAACATTGTTATTTTGTGAAATAATGTTATTATCTGTGGAAAGAATGGGATTGACACACAGGAGCCATTTTAGCCATAGGAAAATTATCCTCTGGTGATCAGCATCTTCCCAACATTTCTGCAAGTCTCAGCCTTATCTGTCAGGAAAACTCTAGGGGAAAAACATAGCTCAGCCTCCACACACTTTGTCAGTTGCCCTTTTTCTTGAAAAAACAAGTAACTGTCACCCTGTGTCAAATGTCATGCTAGTTCTTACAATCTGGATACCAACCCAGTAGTAACAGGTTTGGGACTGTTTTAAGAAAGCATCGAGCAATCCTTTAAAATTAATAGGTTCATAAACAAGGTCCCACCTTTGCTTATTTGACACCGAAAAGAACAATGAATTCAGGTACCATAACATTTGGGAAGCATAATACAATTAGGAAGCAGTATCACTTTAGAAATTAAACTAAATATAGATAATTGAGAGCCACCACTGTCTATAGTACTCTGATTTGTTCAAGATTCTTTAAGAAGAAATTAGTTCATTTTTATTTTCTCTTAGAAGCAAACATACTGGAATGTACTGCAACTCGATAATGAGTGAAGTCTGAATTGTAATACCTATCTTCAGATACAATACATAACAAAGTTACAGGCAAAGTGTGTAAAGGGAAGAGATAGGAAGGAGAAATTAGATGCATATGGACTCAGATGAAAGCTACATGTTTATACATTGTTTCAGAAACAATAGAATGGTGAGCACCTTCAAAGGCATTGATTATTTTCAAAGCATCTAATAGTTGACCAAATGAGGAAAAAATCCTTCAAGAAAAAAAGAATAATTTTTTGAGGAAAATTATGTAGGCTGGTGAAAGAAACAAGTCATGTTTTCAAGACATATAACAAATAAAAGCAATTATAAGCTAATTGTGAATTATAGAATCTTATTTATTAAAGTTTATATACATTGCATTCATTCACATTTCAGTGAGGTAAGGGGCAAAGCTCTTTGCCCCTGAAATGCAGAGATAACTCATCCAGCTGATAGCTTATCAAGTATCTTGGAGAAGAGTTGCTGAAGATGCATGAATATTTTTCATGCACATTTGTGGAAGAAGGTCTACTGTATTCAGAGTGGTGAAATAAAAATTATGTGCTGGAATTAATCCTTGCCATCTCTGGTCTACTGGTTTTGGAGACTCTCCATTATAAATCTTTCAGAAGCCTTATGGATATTTGCTGCTGATGTAAGTGGGCACAACTCCACTTGCATTTAATGAAATTATGCAACTTATTCCAACACTAATTCTGGTCTGCTGTGTCTCAGTTGGAAGCAGCCCTAAGTCATACAGCTCTATATGCCAATGGCAAGTCTCCAATTTTTCTTGTTTCAGAGATAGAAAAACTGGTATATCTTTATTCTACAGGGTCATTTATATTCTCTGGATCTAGCAGCAAATTGTCTATTAAATAGGCTACATCTATTTTTCCATTTGTGAATTGACTGAAAATAAGCTCGAAATGTCCACAGATAAATTATTGACCTAAAAGGTAGCCATGCATAAGTTTTAAAGCAAAAAAAAAAAAGAAAAAAAAAGGTCAAGTAGTGTTTCAAGGGATTAAATTCTTTAGCTAAAAGTTTAACAGATTTTCTTAAAAGCATGCCTTGTAGAAAATTGCATAAACTTGCTTCTATGAGCAATATAAAAACATCATTATAGGTTTAGTAGAATATCCAATGTTCTGAATTTAAGATTAAATGTAAAGTGTTTAACTCATCACAGTCAGTAGTTGCTGCTAGACTCCATTAATAAATAACGGCAACAAGTGAAACAAGACTGGCCGACATTCTGAAACAAAACCAAAACCCACTATATGTTTTTTGTTTGTTTTTTTTGTTTTGTGTTTTTCTTCAGAATTAAAATAATGTCAACTACAAAGAGTTTCGTGCAGGTTTGTGGACTGAGAATTATTGTTTTTATACTGAATCCTAAACACTGCACACAGTAACAGCAAAATAGATATCATATTTCTTTAAAAGGCTACATTAAAAGTCTCTCTTTTTTGAGTTTGCCGTACCCTAAAGCTGTGAATATATCTTATCTGAAAACATCACATTTTGCATGGATTCAATGTGAAGAATAAACTCTTTCTAGGAACTTGTAAAGTATGGGTTGGTCCTGGGAACTCATTCCAAACGTTTGAGCCAAATTCTGCAGAAGCAATGAGATCGAAATTTTGAAAAACTAAAAAAAATATCAGGAAGCTTTGCAACTGAAGATTTCACAGATGCCTGGAGATGTTTCAGTATTTTATACAGTACTTGCTAGCTTGTTGTGAATTGTTTACATTATGGCTCCAGAGAACTTAGATTCTGACAACCTGATTACAACTGGTGACAGACTCCAGCAGACTAATTAAGTCTGGCACAAATGTCATCTGCATAATGTAAGTAAAACATATTTTGTCTAACAAGCTGAAAATAATTAAATGATACAGCAGGATCTTGTGAAGAAATCATCTTGTCTACACCCATTTCCTGCTCTCCTTTCCCCCCCTCTTTTAGCTCTACCATTCTTCAACCCCAGTTCACTTCTAATGAAACTTCTGCCATCTTAAGTTTTTACCTGCTGTCTCAGGATGCAAAGCAAGATTTTGGGATCTCCAGCTTTACACTTCACTGCATTCAACTTCTATTCTATATCAACAGAAATTTCTATCATCCTTCATATCAGATTCAAATAGTATCTGAACCTTGAATAACAATGACAATTGTGATGGGAGGATGGTCACAAACACCGCAAGTTAAGAAAAAACTTAGGAAAAAAATCCCCAAACAAGGTACTGGTGAACCAGTTCATACAAGTGATGTAGATAGTTTCCCTCACTGGGTAAAATTGCAGATATTGAACAGTTATGCACTTAAATTCCCAAGGTGGGAGAAGAAGGGGGGGAGAAAAGCAGAATTCATAAAGTAATAGACCAGTCTGGAGAAAAAAAAACCACCGTAACAGCAAACTGAGAACCTCTCCTTCAGTGAATAATGTGATCATTTTGCATTTTTCATGTATTATTTTCACTAAAACAGGGAATACTTTCTGAACAGTGAGATTTGAGCATGGGACTTCTCAGCACAGCAGTTAAATACAGTGAAGGTGTGGAAGGTCCATCCCCAGAATTGTTGAAAGTTGGGTTGGACAGGGCTTTGAGCAACCTGATCTACTGAAGGATGTCTGTGCCCATGGAAAGGTGGGGTTGGACTAGATGATCTTTAAGGGTCCAACACAAGTGAAGCAGAAATAATAATTTGAAAACAATAACTCTTTCAGTACAGTTCTCAGCTATGGAGACTTGTATTTTTGTGTATGATGATTTGGAAAGAAAAAATTCCTACAAACTGAATTTTCAAAGGCTTCAGTATCACCAAATTAAAATTACTACTTTTTGCCCTCATGCAGAAGTGAATATATAGCATCATTAGCACACCTGCATTTGGAATGATCAATGAGCATGCTTTAAGCAACTTTGTAAAAGAAAAATAGCTTAGCCTTTGAATTTTGTTACTAATGAGGACTATAAGCAGATCTTCCTATTTCCCTTCTCCATAATTTCTAGCAACGTTCAACCTTACATTTCAATTTCATCAGTAACATGTAGACCCATTTTTTGATAAATACTGTGAAGTTTATGCCTTTGGCTTGTCAAATAAAAGCCTAGCCTTCTATGTGAGCAACCTTTTAGGCTAAGAGTTTTTTAAGGGAAGAATATAAACCTTTCTCCATTTCAAAAAATAATTTAAAAATACTATTGCTTTAATTAAGATTATCCTGCCTTTGAAATTAGGAACATGAGGGAGAAGCTTAACTAGGAAGCCATGAAGACTAATTTGAACACACGGCAGGGTTAGATAGCTAGTTGTTTAAAGAGATGCTGCTACAGACCAAAGCTGTGTTTTTAATGGTCTTAACCACTCTACACAAACCAAGAAATCAGAAAAAACCCCAACCAACCAAACCAAAGAAACTGTGCTCATAAGCTGCATTTACATATGGAGTTTACCTATTTTCACTTTCTTTTTTGCATAATAAACTGGTGTTTAAGCAACTCAAACTAGACCTGGCAAAATTAAACTTAACATTGTAAAACCAGACACTTTCAGTATCATAAGGAATATAGACACTAACATATTATGAATAAGAAATTACATATTTGCTCTCATTTGTAGTCCAAATGAGAACTCTGAGTTTGGAGAATGATTCTGAAGGAAGATGCAATGAGTGGTATTAAAAAGATACCAGCTCCTTTTACATATTTTAGAAGGAAAATTCTCATATAACACAGAAAAAAAACTATAAAGGAAGAGGGACACTGGAAATATTCTTTCCTTTTCAGATACTCTGAGAATCTTAGAGGAGAAATACATTATAATATTTCTAAGAGCATACACAGACTTGGTCCATTTACTGCACTAATTTACTATAACTCTGTAAACCCAATGTCTTCCATTTAATTTCTGTGAAAGCTAAACAACTTCTAGCCCATGTTATGTTTTAAATTCCTTTTCTTGTATTTTCTGTTCTCATTCTTTCATTCTGTAAAAAACATTTCTGTCTCTTTTTCTGTCTCATTCTTCTCTTCTTTCTCCTTTTCTCCTGTTAATCTTTTTTCTCAGTTGCATCAGACAAAAACCTACATGAACATACCCTCTCTAAAACATATAGTTATTTTTTCATACACTTCTCAGGGATACAGAAAATGTCTTGTTAACTAAGTAATGAATAGAGAGATGGCTTAACTGATCAATGTAGTGCAACTGAGAGATGAAGTATAAAGGGAGTTTGACTCTACTGGCCTGGTTTGGCAGAAGAGGATTTCATTTTCTAATTAGCATCTTATTTTCTGCAATGCTAATTCCAGTAACTTTGCTAGAGATAAGATTGAAAATTTGATGTTTCACCTAGTTTACTAACACAGGTTATAGCATCATAAGATGAAATAGCAGAGAGTCTTACACCACAAATACAAAAATGAGAAAAAGCACTAAAACTTTCTCTATAAGAAAGACTGTTCCAGAGTCATGAATGGTATTTCAACATTAAGGGAAAAAGCTGTTGAGTGTTCAGTAAAATTCCTTGCAATAAGAAAATCTTAGTGCTGTGGCTGGATAATATTTGTGTGTTGTGCCTTAAGAAGGTAGGCTGAATCAACCCAATAGACATGCACCTGGAAGACAGTGTTACTGCAAAGGACATATTGATGAGCTTCTCTTGCAAAAATCCTGCTCTTAATTATTTTTCAGGTTTGTCCCTGCCAGTCTCTGAAACAAACAGTAAAGAATATATGGAACACCTGCTGAAAAGCTAATACATATATAATTAGAACAGACACATCTAAAATAGTAACTAGAAACTCTATAGTGATAAAATCATAGACTGCCAAAATAGAATATGAACCAAAGAAGCACTTTGCCCCAGGTCTTGTGAGGCTGTTGTCCCCAAAAACTAACAGCTCTTCTAAAATGGACTTGACTCTTTACTACTTATCATACTAGCTACATAGTACTCAACATACATCAGCTCATTTAAGGGTTATTTCTGTAGCATCCACAGCAGGTTTGCTTTCCACTGAGAGTGGGTGTAATATGTTAGTCTTTATTTATTTATATCGAAATATTGGGGTTGCATAGGAACCATTTGTATTCATCTTGACAAAGAGACCATTGCACTTTTAGAAATTCACCATCCACATACTCATTAATCCAAGTAGGCACAGGACTTGCATTGTGCTGTACAAACCCCTCAGCCTCAGTATAATGTCACCCAGGTCAGTGTAGCAGAGGGGCAGCTCCCACAGGGTACCAGCCATTACACCACCTGCCTGCCCTTGCCAGAAGTGCAGCAATTTCTTGTGAGAACATCCTTAATGTACAGGGTTGCTTTCTTGTAAGGAAATCATATGTTAGCTTGAAGGACCAAAATGTGGTAGCTTCTCTCCACAGACAGGATATGTACTGCTCCGCACAGCATGCTGTGGGAAAATCCATCCAGGCTCTGACTGATGCCACATGAGCAAAGGATCTCCAGCATCTGAAGGGATGAAAGATTTACTCACTGTCTATATTCCTCTTCTTATTATGGCTTATTAAAACATTTGTTTACGGGCCTTTCCTATTGAGATCAAGAAAGTACCCCGCATCACCTCTCTCTTTCTCTTCCCCACTCCAGTGCAGAACACCATTTAACAAGTAATTTCACAAACAAACAAGAAAATAAATAAATAATGACATAATAAAGGATAATGATGCCATTCTTAACTGTCTTAAGCACTGAGCTACGCACAACTCTAGTTGCTGTGAAACAAATCATCAGATCTCAACCAAAGCTGGTCATAGTGAATTCCAAGCTTGGCCTTTGGACTTTCAGAGCAGGCTGTAATTACTCCAAAATGGAAGATAATTTATATGGTACAATAACCATAAAGTGGATGAAGATTTTTCAGGAATACAGGTGGTTAGCAAGCATTGGCTTTTATTCTTAATGGAATATTTTTTTATAAAGATCACCATTTCTGCAGAAAATAATGGCAGAATTTAGTATCAAAGATGTCAGGAATGAAGACCACAGGGTTATTGTGAAAAATAACATTTAACCTTTCTCTTGTGGCCGATGGAGGCCAATGCAGTGTTTTATTATCAACATTGGCAGGTGATTTATTACCACTATTTCTACTCCAGTAAAACCACATTAGGCTGTGGTTGATGTATCATTTGTTATCTTCAAACTCCCTATACACTTACTGCATGCATAATCTCTTTCTTGTAACACACTTCAGCAGAAAATGGTAAATATTTAAGTCATGATTCCAGATTCATCACAAGCTTAGTGACTGAAATACAGTAGCTAAATGGATTGTACCCAGCAATACTTGGTGCAAACATAAAGCTTAAGTCTTACAAAGAGTGATGTAATACATCTGAAACATCAGCCATGCATAATAGTACATTAAAGTAGACTCATGAGTGACAGAAAATAAATCATTAACACACTTCAAAGAACAGAGCTTTATAGAATAAATTCAGGTCAGCTATCACAATGCCATTTGCTGGTGTAACAGCAAAATTTACATCAAGAAATCTATGAAATAACTTTTCAGATACAACTATAATAGGATTTGTGCCTGAAGTCCTTGGACGACAAAGGGATTAATGACAAAACTTCAATAGGGCCAAGTATTTATGTTGTATTTAGTAGACAAAAGTTTTTACTCGGGTATTAATGGAAATACAAAGTTATCAAGCTAACTTTTCTATCCTGTTCTGGTGATTAATACTCTTCATAAACTCAGTCAAACAAATCCTAACTTTATAATACAATAAGAAAGAATCACAAGAGGTATCAGGAACAGACCCTGAGTACTGCTGGTAGAGGTACACCGTTTTTGACACTCAGCTTTTTGCCTGTTAGGCACAGAAGCATAAACCAAGAATTCTGGCATTTTTTGTGTGAATGTTTGCATTTGATTTGACTTTCATCAAATAACATCATTGCCGTTCCCTACATTTCTTATACCTATGACAAACATTTTAATCAATACAAGGAGAAGAGCATAGCAACTGTTGCAACTTTGTAGCAAGATCTTTGGTTTTAGCAGCTTAATATAACATACATAGTAATCCGTGTTTTTTTTCCTGAATAGAAAAAGTGTTTTATTTTTCATGAAATTTTGCCTGTTACATATCTGAATTCTAAACTAATTTCAGCACACTTGACTTTAATGAAAGTGCAGATCAGAATCAACACTACATCTACCCCCACAAGAAATTAAATGGCTATCAGTAATGATAAAATATGCAATTTTTTTATTTGTACGGATGTCAGACTGAAAATTCAGTCACATTGTCCTTATATAGACTGCACTAAATATGGCAATTCAAAGGTGACTGTCATCATGATTCATCCTTTTCTCAGGAGGAAGTTCAAGAGTCAAAACAAGGGAACAAAAAAAACCTTATCACTTTTTTTTAATCAAAGACCTTTCTTATCTTGTCTAAATTTTATTGTTGAATATGCAATGGAAAAGGCTTTCTAAATGAAAATGTAGCAACTTGTATATTATCGATACTCAGATTTTGTAGAGATTTCTTATTTCTCTGGATCTTCAGGATAAATTATTTTTTACATCTGTGGGAAGAACTGCATCCATGATGATCATCACAAGAGAATCTGAATATTGAAAGTAAATATATATGAATTTTTAAAAATGGAAAGTAAGAGGTCATAAGATTATCTTATACAGAAAGGGATTTATTGATTCATAAAAATGTTACAAGTAATATCTTGTGTCTGAAAAGAAGTGTGATGCAAAAGCTTGAGACCTATGGTATAGGATATAGAAGAACATTTCAACCTGGGAGAAAAAAATCCTGTAGGAAGTATGTGAAGAACTAAAGTCCTGATAGTGATGTAGATCTGCATGGCAGATGATAATATTTCTTCACCAAATACTCTATCTGGTTGAAACATTATAAAAGCCATCACATTCATAGGGAGATTTTTCATCTGGTTTCTTAAGGAAACAAGGTTCACACAAGTGTTCTATCTCTTTGCCCAATAACTTTTCAATCTGTTGTACAATATTCTCTTAACTTGAGAGATGGAAACACATTAGTACTTCCACCAAGTAAAATGGGCAGCATGTTACCCACACATTTTTCTGTATTTGTGCAGTGTGATGTCAGGTGCATTACTAAAACTATACATGGAAGAGAGAGATTAGGAATACCTCACTGAACAGAGTTAATCTCTCATTTGTTATGTGGTAACCCACCCGTGAGACACAAAGCAAAACATGTCTTCTAGAACTTTCATTGCTCAGTCAACTTCTTCTCTAGTCATATCTATCCCAGCAAAGTCAAATGAAGTATTTCTTAGTTTTGCTTCAAAATGTAAAATCTATCATCTTGAGGTTTTTATCTTCATAGTTAAGGAAGATTAATTTTATAAAAAGTACTCAAGAACTAAAGTTCATAGAGTTAATCGAAGCAAGCATAACTCAATGAATATTGTCTAGTTTAAGTAATAATTCCTTCAGCTTTTCAGTTTGAAGTGCTCTTCTGATATGGAAATATCTTCTGATATCTCTTCTGATAATGGAAATTAATTATCTGTCTCATTAACATGAAGTCTTCCTTGATAATCAAGACAACTTTTTATATGTAAAAACAACAATTAAATTATTTGTTAATGTCAGCCAAAAATCTTCATTAGACTTCCATGGTTATGAAAAAAAATTAAATTAATGGAGTAATTTCTCTTTTAACTTAAAAAAAAACCAAACCAAAACAAATCAAAACAAACAAACAAACCAAAACAAAAAAAAACCACAAAAAAAAGAAAAAAAGAAAAAAGAACAGAAAATTATTTGGGAGCCAGAAGAAGGTGTCTGACATTCTTGATGAAAAGGAATTAACTGCAGTTTCTCTTGTTTCTTCTTTTTTCAAAGGCTTTTCAATATACATTGGTGAACAGCAAGAAAACTTCAAAACAGAGTAGTCTCTTTTACCCTTGTCTAATAGTTTCTTCTGTTTGGAATAGTTCCTACTACCCCACACTCATGTACTATGCTTTGCTTTGAAGTCTCATTAGATATGTATGAGTTCATAGTTTAGCAAACTGTTGAAATATCTTTTTCAAAGCTCTGCTTGGCAGTGTGATATTTGACGAAACAAGTCAATTAAACTGAAGAAGATAAATTACATTCCAAAAGAAAGGTAGTGTTAGATAACTACCACATATTCCTAGTAATTCATTAGAGTGTTCCTAAGTTTATCTTTTCCAATTTAATATGCAAGGAAAATGTGATACTAATGAAAACAACACAGATTATTTATTCACTTAATCTATCAGTTTCAAACTTTCAAGTGACAAGTTTACTTAAGTTAATTGAACATATAACTTTGTCAAATGCAAGCCTAGTGTAAGCACAGACAAATCCCACCATTCTGTAATGCAGCACACAAAGAGGCACTGTCACGTACAGTACCAGTCCTAAGGAAGGTTTTTCTTATGACAATGAGAGACAAGCATTATTAAAAAATAGATCATTACCATATCCTCCTGCCTATCCTACTGCATTGAAAGATAAGTATTATGGTAAACAGCAAATACATACAGTCACATTTTGAAATTCAGAAGAAAATAGTCTCAACTTCAAAAAAAAAAATACAGCTTCATTTTTTAACATTAACTTACTGCCACATAGAAAAAGTTTTATTTCAACTTCAGTTGTTTTTAACTGCTTTAAGTTATGGGTGTGTTTTTGAAGTAAAATAAATCAGTCATATGCAAGTATCTTGAAACAATCGGAACCTCCATTTTGGAAAGAAAAATAGCCAAATTATCTGCAAATGAATTCAGCAACTGAAAAATTTATTGACTACCATTTAATATCAAGTGAAAAAGAAGAAAGCGATTTGGTGTAGAGTCCAGTTCAGCCATAGTACGGGTGTCTGTAAATGTCAGACAGTAAGTTCTCACAACTTCACTTGTTACCTATCAAGTATAAAAACTGGGGGGTGGGGAATTATTAAAGAGGAAAATATCATGTATTTTCTTTGGTATAAAGATTTTACTTCACAGAGTCATAACTGTTTCTCATGTGTTCTTGGTGGCCTGTGTATGTCCTTTGTTTCAGCTATGAAACACCATATCTGAGTGTTTCTGATACTAGCTAGCCTTGAATTATTCTTCACATCTGCATCTTTTTTCTACGATTTTGAATACTTTAATGTTATTAAAGCTGTTTATTTTATTTTACTGTCTGTAGTTGGAAATTCCATCACTTCTACAGATTTCACCAACAGTGTCCCTGCTGGAAAGATCTCTGTAAATGTCACAGAATTGCAGAATATTAGGAGTTGGAAGGGACTTCGAAAAATCATCCAGTCCAAACCCCCTGCCAGAGCAGGATCACCTAGACTAGGTCACACAGGAATGTGTCCAGGTGGGTTTTGAATGTCTCCAGAGAAGGAGACTCCACAACACTATGAGCAGCCTGTTCCAGTGCTCAATCACCCTCACAGTGAAAGAGTTTTTTCTTATATTCACATGGAACTTCCTGTCACCCTGTATGGGCCTGGCCTGGCATGGCGTGGGTTAAATGCCTCAAAGTAGGTGATTCTTAAGGAGGTTCTTAAGGAACCCCCCCAGTGGTAGGAATGGCCATGCTGGAGAACATGTCCAGGTCTACCCAGGCAAGGGGCGTGTCATGTCCTGCTGTGTGCCCTATCACCTGGTACAGGCAAGGGGCGTGAGGGAAGAGTTTAAATAGCCCCCCTTAAGCCTGAGACAGTGTGATTCACCCACCATCTTCCAACCAGGACAAGACAAAGAAACTGCTTGTCCAGCCGCCATCTTAACACCAGAGGCCTTGGAAGTGGTGACTATTCCTCACCTTTTCTACTTCTCTGATAACTATTTCTTTCTTTTCTCTCCTTTTTCTCATTTTCTCGTTCTCATTCTAACACATGCGGCTGCAGCGGGCTGTAGCTGGCAGTTTGGGTTTTGGGTTCTGATTTTTATTAAGAAGCTAAGTTTTCTTGGTTCTGCTAGTCAAATTGTTATAGTGTTGCTAAATTACACCATGTTCCGGTAATTTTGGGGTCATTTCAGTTTCTTGTCGGTATTCCGTCACCCACGGGTTGTTGAAAGGTTTGAATCCAGGTTTTTTTCAAGGCATGTATCTTATCTAGTAAAAACATTGCATACACCCTTCTTCTGAGTGATTTTATATCACTCTGTCACCGTGCCAGGATAAAAGAGCTCACTTTTTAAAGCGGGCCATGACACACCCTTAAGTGGTGGCTTTTGCAGGATCAGAAGTATAGTTTACAGTTCAAGCTTTATGGGGATGACTGATAATCCTTGATAGATTCCATAATAATTTTATCAACTTCAGTAACACAATCTAGCTTTGAATTTGTTGTCTGTTGTCACATTAAAATATAGAAAATGATTTTTCAAAGAAAGAAGGATTTCAGCTTTCCAAACAGCATGCAGTACTTCACAAGGATGCACTGTCACATGGTTCATATTTAGCTGCATGGCATGAGTACTACTTAAGCAGAATACAAATAGAAGAGAACGTGATTGAATGGGACTTGGCTTAGCCACACAAAACAGGCTGTATTGCTGCCTTTGAATAATTCACGTCAGTTCCATGAATTAAAAACAAAACCAAAACCCCTAAAACCTCAACAACTACAGCAAAAACAGCAAGGAAGAGAAAAGATAACAATTCTACAGGTTGTTATTTCATGCTGGGTATCTAGTACTAGAACTGAGATTATCAGATGACTCTGTCTCTCATTATGACAATAAATATTCACAGTGCACAGGGATTGCTGTCTACATAGACCGCAAGTAATGATAGCTACTGCAGTGGTTCACAGCAGTCTGCTTTCAATAAAAAAATTTGGAAAGCAGATAATCACTTGGTTAGGAATCCCCTTTGCTGATGAATATGCTGCTTAGTTCACTTCCCTGCTGAGTTATTATTAGATGGCACATTGTTATCAAATAAATA
>NW_010160373.1:18811-20835 GCF_000695765.1 Mesitornis unicolor | reverse complement strand
ACTATCTATCACTGTCATATGAATCATGAATCAGTGAAATTCTCCTTTTACTCTTATCCTCCCAAATAAAATGGAAACACTGACTGTCAAAGTGCAGGGCTTCTGAGTTCCTGCTGTGCACAATTTCCCCCTCTATTAAGTAGCGACAGTAGGAGACAATAACACATAAATGAGAGGGAAAGTATTTTGGAGAACAGCAGAAGTCGGCTGATGTCTACCTGAAGCATCTGCTTATCCCAGTTAGCTCTGTATATTGAGCAGTAAGACAGACCTTTTGGTGTGAGAGCCATACAAATCTTTGATGGGAATTATTTTGTTTGCAGTGAGCAATGCAGCATTTTAAGTGCAAGATACACCATTAATATCAGTTGACCAAATGTTCGTCCCTCCCTCTTGATAGTCAAATATGCATCTATGTATGAGCCACAGAAATGCTTAATAATATAGCATCTGCACAATGACATATATTTCCATAAACTTTCACCTTTTTTTCACATTTACCTTCCATAATACATTCAATTTTAAAGTTCATGAAACTTAAAAGAAGAATTTTAATACAGCAAAATTAGATGCTGATTGTGTCAGAGGGACAAAAATGAAGATTTTTTTAAATTCTTTTTTTTACTCAGTCTTCACCAGCAACTGCTCAAGTCACTAAAGTTACAGAAGGTAAAGGTAGGGACTGTGAGAATGAAGAACCATCCAGTATAGGGGAAGACCATCTAAGGAACATGAAGGTGCACAAGTCCATGGTACCTGATGAGATGCATCCACAGGTCCTGAGGAAACTGGCAGATGTAGTTGCTAAGCCACTATCCATGTTATTTGAGAAGTCATGGCAATCCAGTAGAGTTCCTGATGACTGGACAAGGGGAAATATAACCCTTATTTTTAAAAAGGAAAAAAAGGAAGACCTGGGGAACTACAGGCCAGTTAGTCTCACCTCTGTGTCGAGCAAGATCATGCAACAAATCTTTCTTGATACTATGCTAAGGCACATGGAAAATAATATAAAATTATTTAGTAGAAAGTGACCCACTTATACCTTCTGTCTCTCTCTTCCTTCTGCTAATCCTCTTTCAATTGCATACCTCAAATGAAAACTCTCAGCATAAGGGTTTGGGTTTTTTGTTTAAAATCACTTTTATGGGACTGAATGTTTTTTAACTTTGAATAAAAAGATGCACATCTGCAGCCCAGAAAGCCAACCACATCCTGGGCTGCATCAAAAGAAGTGTGGCCAACAGACTGAAGCAGGTGATTCTGTCCCTCTACTCTGCTCTGGTGAGACCTCACCTGGAGTACTGCATCCAGCTTCGGAATCCCCAACACAAAAAGGGCATTGAAGTGCTGGAGCGGGTCCAGAGGAGGGCCACAAAGATGATCAAAGGGCAAAGACCAAAGATCTCCTATAAAGATAGGCTGAGAGAGTTGGGGTTGTTCAGCCTGGAGAAGAGAAGGCTCTGGGGGGATGTTATAGTGACCTTCCAATACCTGAAAGGTGCCTGTAATAAATCTGGGGAAGAGCTGTTCACTAGGGTGAGGGGCAGCGATAGGACAAGGTTTAATGGTTTTAAACTAGAAAAGGGTAGATTTAGGTTGGCTATTAGGTAAAAGTTTTTCAATATGAGGGTGGTAGATCACTGAAACTGACTGCCCAGAGTGGTAGTGGAGGCTCCATCCCTGGAAATATTCAAGGTCAGGCTTGATGGGGCTCTGAGCAACCTGATCTGGTAACACTGTCCCTGCTTACTGCAGGGGGGTTGGACTGGATAATCTTTAAAGGTCACTTCCAACCCAATACATTCTATGATTCCATGATTCTATAAGGTATCTGTACTGCACTCATTCAGAAATAATATTGACTTTACAAATGTAGTAATAATCAGTCATGTGTTTTAATTGCTTTGGAAAAAAATACTAGTTTTCTACCTTTAGAGTGATGTAAATACTATATGAATCTTCTCCTACACCACATTTTTTTATATCAACCTGGGTCAGCAGAAAACAGACACTTCTCAGCA
>NW_010160373.1:0-18801 GCF_000695765.1 Mesitornis unicolor | reverse complement strand
TTTAAAAGTAATTTAAAAAAAAAGCATTGTCGTAAATACAATATCATTAATAACTGATAATAAAATGGATTTTTGGTGATGAGATTCAGAAGTGGAAATTTGCAGCAGTTACACAGGTAACTGTTTTTGTAGATTTTTTTAAAATAAAACTATACATATGCTGATAAATGTATGTGATCCTCACATTGCTTTTTTGATGAGAATCATCAGTTCCATGTGCTTCAGTTGCATTAGTCAATATCTGCTTTCTGCTCTATCACACCTGAGACTGGCTCAAACTCTTATAACTCTCATACATCTTTACTTAAATATATCCTTAGTGGATAGGATTCCTTTCAAAATTTACCCAAATAAACTTTTGTCCTTCACTAGCAACAGTTAATATCTCATCTGTCTGTCATCCATGCAAAATAAAAAGAGGGCTGAAATTCTCTGCTACTGCTGCACATTTGGTTTTTTGTCCTTATATTTTCTAATATTAATGTTTTTATAGCTGCACTCATGATGAATGGCTGACATGAACATATAAAAACATGTTTAAAATAACTTTAGCCTGTGACAGCCGTATATGTCTTGAAAGTCTTACTAGAAATATCTTGGTCAACCTCAAATTGGCTTACAGCTCTGCAACACAGTCGGAGTGCTGTGCTCAGACAATCTGGGTCCTGATAAAAGCACATGATGCATAGATATGAGCCTCATTGTGTGGGCTTATTTTCCTTAAAAAGCTGGTAATTTAGCTTTATAGAACTGTTATGGTAGCGAAACAGAATGTTGCAGCAGCTGCTCATTTTACCTGCTGATTAGTTTCATGGTATACTTTCCCATTTCTTAGTCATTTAAGAGTTGCATATAAGTTATGAGCAGTCAGACAACATTAACTATAAAGTATTTTATGACAACATATAAATATATATAATGAACATATTATTTTACTTTGATTTCTCAAACTCTGATTAAATATTAAAATTTTATAGCTTCATTCTACATACTGCATAAATTGTACATCAAATTCTATGTATGTTACACTATAATTTCAGATAAGAAATATTATGAAGTGGGCAATTTTGCTGTGGAAAAATTGTCAGCAGAACTAATCAAAGTTTCCCAAGACATTACAGAATAAGTTGATTTTTTTTTAAAAAAAAGGTTATTATAATAAACCCTGTTCACCAGATAAAAAGACAAGCTGCACATGATCTGTATGTTCTTAATCTTGAACTGCCTATAAATTCAATACCTATAAATTCAACAAAAGCTGTGAATAGCTCTTCCCAACACTTAGAAACCCGGTGGCATTGTAATTGCTAATCTTCAGAGGAGATAGAACTGTTCCTTATACTATCTAGACACTTTTTCCTGGACTGACAATTTGGAAAATACATACCTTCCTTGAGGATGCATAATTTAGGAAACGTAAGCTGGAAGGTAGGATTTCTGATCTCCCTTTTGACTTAACAGCTAGCTACACTCTGACAGCAAAAAAAGGTGGAATTACTCTGTAAAGTTAAATTGTCTTGGATTAAGTCAAGAGTAGGCTTAGCTTCAAGCTGGTTTAAATTCTGTACTCATTTCATGGAAAGGAAGAGGATAACATGAAGTTTGATGGGGACATGCACAATATCTGCCGTCTGTGAGAAAGAGTAAAATAGGTTGTGGAAAGTATGAAGAATGGAGCAGAGTCTGCTAGTAGGCATTTATATGCCCCAGATTTCCAGGCCAAAATTACATATGATCTACATGCTTTGATTATATTATAAATGTATTTTATATATATATCTATAATCTATACATATATAAAAGTATTATATACTGAGTAATCATACTCATCTCACATACTGAGTACTGAGTATGACTAGAGACATATGTATGGTAAGCATCTCCTATGTGACTTCACTGGATATTGGCACTGCAATACAAGAATATTTACAGCTGTTCAACTACAAGAAAATACAGTGTTATAGATTTAATATTTTAGTACTAATATTGGCTGTTAAAAAAATTAAGAATATTTCTAAATCCTGATTCATGAAGTATCAGAATTCAGATTCACTTTCTGCAGAGTACGGAAACAATTCAATATTAGCTAATTTTTCAAGTTTTTTTCTGTAAGTGCTCTCATTAATAATTAAAAGACTATAAAAAAACCAAACCTTTTTTAAATAAAAGCTTATAATCATTAAATGAATAATAGATGATTAATTGGAATTATTTTAATTGTATGTTTGCTTACATTTATATATCTGTTATCAGAATAAAAAAATGAAACAGAACTACATGACGGCTGAAGGTCCCCAGAGAAACAGAAAGTCCATGGATATTGACAGCTCTAGCTGCTGAGGTGCTTTGAGTTTTATAAACTGGCTGTTGTGGGAGAAAAGAGAGGTAGTATACCAAGGGACACTGGAAAGATGAGAGTACTACATATTTAAGTAAGGAAAAGGAAATAATTTGGAGATAACTATGTTTGGCATTCTCCAAAAGGCCAACTATACTCTTTTTTTTCAAATCAGGTGTATTGTTTGCAATTTACAGATCTACAGCATTTTACAGATTATGCAAAAACTATTTTAAGTTATTGCTACAATAATATGTCTCACAGTTGGAAGAATTTTATCTTGGGATGTATGAGAAATAAAACTAACACTGTCAAGAATAAAACATTCTTGAGGGTCTTTTGAGTCCTATCTCAGAGAAGGAAATAAATCTGAATATTTCTTTCAAATGGAAGAGGAGGAAGAACAGAATGTTAGATGGCAAGAACCAATCTCAAATAGGTCTCTGAAAACCTTTAGACTCTTTATTATGCAAAAAGAAGCAACAACCCAGGCCTTGAACCAGTAGCTGGATACACCAACATTTCCGTTCTCCACCAGGTTCCACAGGCTATCTACCTGGGCATTCAACAACTAGCTGCTCCTACATGGTTTAGATAGAATATAAACTCAGCATACACCTTTTGTCCTGTTTTCTGTCCTCATCTATTTTCGTACCTATGTTTCTCCCTGAACAAAACACAAAACACTTCTTTAAATTTTGAGACTGTTTTGTTAACTCGCAGTAGGGTTTTTATACGGGAAAATATTGGGATATACTACTTCTAAAACACTGCGTATGCTATCTGGAGTCAAACTTCTGATTATTTTGGAAATAATCAGCAAGTAACTAGCCTACATTTTTCACTTGTCAGATACAGTCTTAGGAAAATTTAATGATGATACTTAATTGTGCAATACCAATTATTTCTATATCAATTTGCTGAAATACACCTGGAGTCTTAGTGCTTCCATGTGCAATAGTTAATAGGTATGGTATCCTGAATTTACCTGGTGGGTAGGCAACTCCTTAAAAAGAGATTGACTGATAATTATGTCAATGTCATTCTTTCCTGTCTCAGAAGCCTTCTGAAATAAAAGTCTAATTAGAATGACAAATAAGGAAAGGCCATAATGAAAATATGCCCTTATGCAGAGGTAATTGTTAATAGGGATGCTGAAAGCAATTGAGTTCATATGAAAAGATAATTCTCATTAACAAGTAAAGAAAAGGTCTCATTATTTCCATTCCAATAGACCCCTGACAAAACAGGTAAATAAACAATAGAAAATACAACAGAAATGCCAGCCTTTCCACAGATTTTTATATGTCCTATTACTACTTTGTTTTACAGTAATCAAAAACTTGTTCTAAAGATTGTATGGACGGACATTAAATGTCATTACATTTCTCAGTTTTAGTTAGTGGTGGGTTTTGGGTTTGTTGTTTTTTTTGCTGCTGCACTGAAGTTCTGCTAATGGACAGAGGTGCTTGAAACTTGCTAGCTGAGGGGTTTACAAGTTTACAGCTAATTCTCCAACCACAAAATGACTGCCATTGTATCACTTATGATAGTGGCTTTGTGCAATAAGTGGTTCCTTAAAAGTCTCTTTCCAACCCTTAGAGCGAAGCTTGTGTTTTTAACTGTTTGACCTTAAGCCCGCAGGAAAAAGTTCACAATACTCAGTAATCTATTGCAAACAATTTGGGTGCTCAGATTGTTCTGTGTGGTGTAGATTCCACAGCAAGAGAAATGCTGAAAAACGTGGCTATAATTCATTGCAAGTATTGATTGCAATTGACTCATTAAGAAGGAAATCAATTCCTCTGAAGAATATAAATTGAAAAGTGGGAAACAAAAGTGACTGGAGATAAATACGGTTTTGGTATTCATGGAACACTTTTAATAACAGGTTCTGGAAATTAAAACTAAAATCTTTTGCACTAGAAAGAGATCTGCTTATTCTTAATGCCCAAAATTTCTTCAGTGCTGGCACCTCTTTACTACAGATTTTGCATTCCTTTTTAGTAAACAGTATTATTATACTTTGTACTCTGTATTACTATTTCAACATATTTACAGTGCTATAACTGCCTCTCCTTTAAAAATCCATATCAACCCTTAGCAGTAAATATTTCTCACTCTGTTTTTTACACACAACATGAAATGCAACACATCAGTAATATTTGCAATATTTAAATGAAGCCATTCAGCAATCCTCCACATTGTAATTATTATGCCATGTAAATGTATGACGTAATGAAGTGAAGTATCATTAAAACACCCTTTGCTTAATTGTAAACTATTATTTGGAATTATTGTAAAACCGAGAAGGGGAGAAAGAAATTTCTGGCAAGAAATAACATGAACTTTCTCTTTTCAAGAAATATTTTCTATATAAGTTCTAAAATGTTCTACTTCTGTGTTTTGAGGACATTGATCCTACTATCTTTATGTTTCTATATGGAAATACAATTTATGTATTTTCATCATAAAGAATCAACGCACTTTATTATCATGTAAAATACACAATTAAGCTCTAAAATAAACAAATTGTTTTGTTGTACCCTTAACTTTACCTAGAAAGCTTGTTTCTAGGGATAAAAGAAAGGAAAAAGCACAGCATTTTTGTGCTTCCAAGTTAGCTTTGGAGCATTTTTGCTAAGACTTCCTAAAGAAAAAGATCAGCCCTACCATCTTATAATTTACATGCTCATCAGTGTTTTCTCCAGTTCAATTAATTAGCCTCTGGTTCAATTAATTAACCTATGCTGGTTCTCCCAGGAGTCATCCGGGCTGTGGAGGGGTGCACAGAGGCTGCTCAGATCTAGCTGTGATGCTAAGACCTAGTCATCTTTACAAGGAAATGGAAAGAACCAATACTCTGGTTTGTGAGCCTGATAGCATATGTATAGTTCTGGTCCCCATGTGACTGACTGCTAAATGCTTCTGGGCAGCTACTGGAAAACACTGAATAGATGGGGTGGAGGGACAAGATGACACAACAATGCAAAAACAGATTTGTTTTGGATAGGCAGAAAGCTATCCACCACTATTAGTCTTTAAAAGCTTCAAATTCCACCACAGTCAGCCATCAGACACCTGACAGACAACTCTACCCTTAGGAAGCCCTTTCCTAGGGTATGTACAAGAGCAATTAGAAGGTTTTCTAAGAAAGTGGGTGCTTGGAAAAAGAATTAATGTTAGATACCCATCCTATGCAATAAGTGTGGAATTTTAGCCTTATCATCTAATTAAGTTGGTCACTCTCACGGCAGAATTGAATGATACTTGCCTAGAATACAAATGCAATCTATAGTTTTAGTATTTAACTTCATCCTTTTCTCACTCAATTCCTCTAGGTTTTTTATTTGACATTTTCATTCTCTTCTGTCAAGGCAAGGCCTTCAAGCTTTGTGTCATTAATAAATTTCATTTCATTAATAAATTTCACTTACACCATCCTTCTTCTTCTGTGCCAAGATAATTAATTAAATGACTTAAGATTTATTCCAGTAGTATTCGTGTAGCCCGATACTCTCTCCTTTCAATATAATCAGTTGCTATGTATGATTCATCTAGTTCTCTACACCCTTACAATTAATATGCCAATCAATGTTTTCTCCACTTCAGTTAATTTCTCCCTTGTGATTATTAAATGTTTCTGGGTTATTACCGCAGAATACTGAAGAACCGTGCATGGAAGTGCACAGCTTTAGCAGCATCTGCTTTTCCCTAGTCATACACACGACTGAATAATTTGCATCAACTGTGGTTTTTGTCATGGACTTTCAGTAAAACACAGCACAAGTCCACAGCTATGTAATGTTATGTGGGCAACACTAGTGCACACAATTTTGTTTAATTTCAATAATTTGTTGGCTTGTTTTTTTGTTTTTCAAATAGCATCAAATCTAACTGGGAGTAATGGATTACTTTATACTGAAATTATTATTTTGCAGCAAAATAAACCAAAATAGCCCCTGGAGAATCACTCCATACTTTGTGACAGAACTTTTATTCCAAAGAGAAATATATACAAGGCTTATCCTTCAGAAAGCATTTGTATCAGTCCATGTCTTTGAGAAGCTATCTCCAGAGCCTCCTGCCAAAGAAACCCAATAGCATTTCACTGAAGCAAATCCACTGGAGCAATTTTCTGTTGACATCTATCTTATGTTTCCATTTACATCTTTCAAATATTTAAATCCTATAATCTTCCTGAAGACTGGCCTGTGCATTCACTTTGGAGTACTGTAAGCAAGCAGGATCACTCCTCAAGCAGCCCTGCTAACAGAAGTAGGTCATATTTCTGTCAGGTCTCGCACCCTTGTCTTACTAGTTTATCCAGAACAAAACAGATCAGGTTCCTCTATAACGTGGCAACTGCAAGCAGTTACATTTGTCTTAAGGGATGGCCACTGTGAGCGTAAGCCTAAAGAGGACACAGGAGTAGAAGCATGTAGCAGTGACATTCAGCGATTGCTGTGCCTTACACTTGTGAAATGTAAGGCAGTGAGGAGCCTCCAAGCTATGGTTGCCATACTGTTGTTACACAAGGCCTCACAAATCTTTCTTACCTTTTCCTGGTACCACTATGCTTAGTATATGGCAACAACTATTGTTTTAGAGTTAGTTTCATGTCAGCTCATCAAGCTGAACAGGCTCATTTCATGGCTAATGTTGATGAAAAAATTATGATATGAAACAGAAGTGGAGAGAGGAAATCAGGGAGAAATTGCATTGTACTGTGGTGGACAAGGTAGTTTGCATTCTGCAGTGTAGTTTACAGAAAATATACAAAGGCAAGCCATCAGCAGGTATGAACATAAGCTGTAGACTTATTGATGGAAGGTTAGAAACTTTTAAACATCAACTATATTATAGAGGCTCCAAAACCCCAAGAAAAAGACTCTCAGACTGTGGACTGAGAAAGGTAAACTGTCTTATTAGTATCTACTGCAAATCTTTTATTTGCCTGAATAAAATGTTTCAAAATAAAAACACAGCTAAATCAAATAAGATGCTTTTGCATGGCTTGATAAAAGCTTGGCTCCTATAAGTATATAAAGGATCTTAAAACATGTTTTTGAAGTTTCCAGCTATCTTTATTTCAGGTATGGTTTTGACTTTGGACATAGGCCTTAGCAGGTTTACACAGTGTTCAATTTATAATTCTGCTGACTTAACATTTAGCTAAAAGCCCAGAACCGAGCTCATGATCACCTTACTGCATGATTACAGCAATATTAGACTTCAGTTATATCAGTGTAATTCTAGCCAATCATTTAATACATTTTTTTGGATGTATCGGGAACCGTTTATTATAATTCTGTTCTTTCATTAAATAGACCAAGCCAAATCATCTATCTCAAATTATCTTCAACAATTCTCAGAAAGACTGCCTGAAAGCCAATAGTGGTCATCCTTAGCTAATTCACTGAATTTCATTGTTGTCAAAAATTTTACAACAAATACAGGTAATCAGTCAATTTTGTTCTAGTGAATTTCCAAAAGTCAATGGACTTCTTTCATTTAAGGTATTAATCTATAAAAATTCAAATAGTATTTTCTCTTCATTTACAGCCTTTTGCTGAACAAATTCCTACTGTGCAGTGACAGTGTCACATTTTATTGAAATAAGAATGCAAGATCTTTTTGTTAACTTATAAATTAAGTAAAATCTGTGCAATACATGGTAAACTACATAGAAAAGTTGAAGACATGGGGTGGCAAAAAAGAATGCTGTGGCATCCCTGGACAGAAACAGATGATTGATGGTAGTAGCAGTAGAAGTACTTGCCTTTTACATAGTAGACTTCGGATTAGAAGTGCAAGCTGCACAAACATGCTGAGCCCACTGCTCAGGGACTAATTTTTAATCTGAGTAAGACTCCCTTCTCCGTGAGCTCCGCTTCCCTCGCACTTCTTTTGGTCACATTTTATCCAATGTTTGTCTATATGTGAAAACTGTAAGGAGTGGAACAGGAATATAGCTCTCAGTTTTGAATAATACTACCACTAGACTTTAGAGACATCTGTTGCTTTGTGCTCATAAACCCATGCACCACTCTATTATAATGTGCTCCCTCTCTGATCTCCCACTTTGCCAGCATAGTCTTGTTATTACAATCCTCTCTTTTCTCCTTAAACTAGTGATTCTGAAGAAATTTAGGCAAAAGGTAGATGCACAGATCAGTTCACGTGCTACTGCATATGTTTGCATGTCCAAGCCACCTAGAATAGCAAAGAGCAGCTTGGTTAAGTACTGACCTCCAGATACCAGAGTTATATCTTATTTACAGTTTGGGTCTTACTCAAACATCCACATAAGGTATAAGTTCAAGACCAAACAAGGAAGTGAGACTCCTACTCAGTTCTTCCTCACCTGCACAGGACTTTCTTGACAAAGAATCAGAAGTGCAGTAGATACTTTAGTCCCTTCACAAAGTGCAGCCAGGACTTTCAACTTCAGTACTGTATTTTCAAGAAGGAAGAAGAAAAGACATTGTCTTAAAATATTTTAAAACAGTGACCTGAAAACCTGCAGAAAATGGGACAGATGAGCTCAACTTCTTTTTTTCTTATTTTTAGTTGCAAAATTTTTATCTACTTCAGATATTCTCATCTGCAGGATGAGATTTTCAGAGCACACAGCAGGATATTCCCAGATATCCTGTAAAGACTTGATATTGAGAGTAACTGACACTGAACTGAAATCTGTCAAAAATCCATTGGGTTCACTCCTTTTTTTTTTTTCAGGATGATGATTATTTGGAATTTTTTTCTAACTTTCTCACTAGTTAATTTTTTAGAACTCATCAGTTTTACTTTAACTTAATATCTACTCCCGACAGTTAACTCTGAATAATCCACTGAAAACAAAACAACAAAAAAACCAAAACCAAAAAGTACTTCACAATCCACTTTTTTTTTTTTACTTAAAGAAAAGCCATTTTATAACCATATTCTAGAAATACTAGATTTTTTCTTTTTATATCATAGATCTTCATATTTCATAAAAGCTCACTCCAGGATATAAAAGTATCAATTCAGCAGGTATCTTCTTTACCTACTCTGAAGTCAGAACTCTTGCCTGTTTTTATCGTACAGAAATGAAGACTCAAAAGAGATGGCTTGATGGTGGGCAAGGAGGAAGGGTGGAAATCAATTCATCTTATTCCCACAAGGGCTTCTTTTTTGACTTTATGGGAAAAGTAAAAAACATAGGGTCATGCGTTTAGACTTCAGGAAAAAAAAAAGTTGTTTAAGCCCCACTGCATCTAATTAAAGTTCATTACAAGTGAAACTGTAGATGAACACAAGAACTGACAGTGATGCATCAACCACGAGATCAGTACTTAGATGAAAATGTGCAAAATAATGTGCACACTTTTTCAGTACCTCTAGTTGGATGCTCAAAGCAAAGCTAAAGTCAATGGCACCTTACAATTAGTCACCACAAGCATGTACCAAACATACTAGTCTCTCTCCTGAAGGACAGTTTCATGAAGACTGGTAGAGTGCAATGAGTGTGCTCAGAGAAGTGATCCTGAAAGTTTGGATGTCAGTACACACATGATTTCTTGAAATGCATTTTGAAAGCCTATGAAAATTACTTCTACCTTCGCAGTACACACATCTCAAGGCAGACTGCCTCCACAAAGTACCTTCTAGCCTGCCCTCAGCAAGGCTTAAACCCTGCAGGAGAAAAAGGTCCACTGAACTCTGATGAACTATTTTAGACTGCATCTGGCTATCATTTAATACTAAATTTAATTCTGCTTTTCTGCATTCTTTGTACAGAGTTGGTAATTTGACTTAGCTAATTTCACTTTGGGGCAGGAACTTAAAAAATTGAATGTGGCAACACTTTGTTTTGAAATAAATAGTATCTAGTTTTGGATCCATGTGATGGTCTTTCAATAACCAGAAAAAAGCACAATTTTTTTTCTGTGCCCAGTCTCTACAGAAGCAATACTTGGTAATAGCAGCACATCCACAATCAGAGTCTAAGAAAAAACCTAGAGGATACATTGTCATAATTGTGCGAAAGACTGCTTCATGTCAAAGTCATTGCAAAAGATATGTTTTTGTTTCTAAGTCAAATTTCCTGTGCTCAAACAGGGAGCATAAAAAAGGACCCAGTGAAGCGGTAACTACTATATAGCACACAGCTAGAAACTTGGAGGAATTGAATAGCACTATAAAGTACAGAAGCAGCAAAATAGGGGTTAAGCTCTTGCTTTAGTTGCAAGCTTCAGTGTACGTCAAGGTGAGCACATTTTTCCATGGTCAAACATATCAAGAGATGCTCACTGGGAAAATAAATGAGGTAACACCTTGGTCTGAATTATAAGCATGGCTAATGACAATCCTGTAAAGGTCTCTTTCAGAGTTGTAATTAGCTCTGAACTCAACTGGAACCTTGTGGCATCTCTCAGACAATGTTAAGAGATGCAGCCTCTAAAGAGACTTCTGGCAAATGAAAAACAAGCAGTCTTATATATTAATGGGTTCACTAATTAATGTCAAATTTAAGAAGCTTGCAGCACAGCAATTGAAGTCACAGCTATTTTGAAGATTCTTTTATTTAACATTGTCTTTTTACATAAGGAAAGCTTCTAATGCATTTAGTATTTGGTTTTTCTTCTTGGTTTGTGTTGGTTGTTGTTTGCTTGTTTGTTTTTAAATCATAAAAACAAAGTATATTTTACCTTTGTTGACTACCTCTGAAGAAAATAAGCTAATCTATATCACTTTCAAGAATATGACTTTTACCACACAGATTTAAACAGTCTGAATGTTACCTTGCTTTCTTTATAGTCTGCTTTATAGCTCCCCAAGTGATTTCATTACTACACACCACTGAGCCATATCTGCATGTCATTAGATGTAGTTTAGCTTTGCAGTCTCTAGAGGTCTCTGCATATCACAATTTAGCTTCGTGACATCTCTGCAGGAGCTGCATTTTGAAGGTAAGACTGAACTACTGCATGAGAAAGGTGTGCTGGCACCAAGTCAGACCCTGACAGTGCTGTCATGAGAATTTAGTTCTCTTAGTAAGTTACAGAAGGCAAAGAGAGGGAGACATTTATACTGTTGCAATAGCTAACACCAGCATTGTGCAAGTAGGAATCGTATCTCTTAACATTCAGCTAGAAATGGCTGAATCTGATGATGTACAAGGATGGCTGCTAACGCCAGCTGCCAGATATTTAACTTTTATACCTTCTCAACACCTCACATCAACTCTACATTCAGGAATTAATCAAGTCGTTGCTTATGGACAGATTAAAGTAAATAAATAAGATACCTGCAACTACTCAAAAGAATGTCAGATCCTGAAGACCTTTTTCAGGCACTGTGGCTTTCCACATTATCAACACAGGTAGCTTGGCAGAACGGGTAGTTCCTAAGGCTTCCAAATTCAAAGAACAGCAGACAACAGCAAAACCAACTTTGTCACAGACACAGCTTCTGCATAGATAAAAAAAGAAGGTGGCATTTGATTTTATTATTTTTCATGTAGGTTACCAAAACCATTACAAAGCTATGGAAAAATTAAGTGAGTCTAATCTTAAATTGTACCTTAAACCATTTTAATAGACTTATAAATAATGAATTGATGTTAAAGTAATATTGAGTTGGCAAAAAGTAATTGTGTTTTTTTAATAGATGGATATGTATGTCTTGAAATTTAACTAACTTCATTTTAAACAGCAGATTCATTATGTAACTTGAGAGTTAAATCTTGTTTTAGAAAAAGAAAGTGTATGATTTCATTAACAATTATTTATTTGGTGTCGATTTCAAAATGAAAAATCAAAATGAGCATTTTGATCTTATTTTGCTATATTACTTCCAAAAAAGGAAGAAACACTGTGAAAGCTTATCAAACGTTATGTGAAGATGCCTTAAAACTACTGCAGTGTCAGAATTGGTTTGCCAAAATTTGGCCTGGAGATTTTGATGTTAAATATGCACCACGATCAGGAAGGCAAATCAGAGTTGATAACAACAAAATAATGACATTGATCAACTCCAATGGGCATTTAATGGCATGAGAGTTTGCTGATAATCTTAGCATATTGAAATTGAGCATTGAAAACCATTTAAAACCACTAGGATACATTAGGAATTTATATTTGGGTACCACATGAGCTCAAAGAAATTCATCTCACTAAGCGCATTAACATCTTCAATTCCCTCTTGAAACGTGCAGAAAATGATCCATTTTTGAAATGTACGGTAACAGGCAATGACAAATCTATCCTCTACAATAACAACGAATGAAAAAGATCATGGAGCAAGTGTGATGAACCAGCTTAAATCACTTCAAAAGCAGATCTACACCAAAAGAAGGTTACGCTATTGTTCTGATTGGTTTTCAAAGGTACTGTGTATTTGGCATTGCTTCCAAGGAAGCAAATCATTAATTCGGATGTGTACTGTCATCAACTGGATAAATTAAATGATGCCATCAAACAGAAGTGGCAAGAATTGGTGAATTGTGAAGGGGTTGTGTTTCTCCATGATAACTTTAGACCACTTACAAGTTTAGTCGCTCATCAAAAATCACTGCTGCTTGGATGGGATGTGTTACCATATCCACAATATTTGCCAGACCTGGCACCATCACACTACCATTTGTTTCATTCTTTACAGAACACCTTGAATGGTAAAAACTTCACTGCTGATGAGGATATAAAATTGTTCTTGGAACTGGCTTTTGTCAAAAAAGATAAGAACTTTTTTTGAGTGTGGAATCATGAAGTTGCCTGAAAGATGGCAAAAAAAATGAACAAAATGGACAATATATTTAATTAAGTTTTTGTTTCCCATGAAAATGTCACATTTAATTTACTCAGAAAAAAAGCGTTACTTTTTGGCCAACCCAAAAGTAGTTATTTGAGGTACCTTGTCAACCCTATATTGCTGCTTAGACCCTAGTTCTACTACTTACTGAGCTGCATGCAGAAGACTGAATTGTCTCAGTACTGAAAAGTGAAGAAATTAGACATTAAGAAAGTATTAAAAAAGAACAGTTTATGTTCACCTTGTTACAGAAATTATGAAAATAAAAAACCTGAAACCAAGAATTCTAATTCTGTGTAACTCATGTAATAATATGCATAGTATTTGCAACAGTTTTATAAAGTCATCAACATTATTGCTTTTAGATTTTGTCAGGGTTTTCAGCTGCCCAGATGTGTTCATGTTGTGTAATTTTTAAGCAATTTAATCTCCATTAAAGTGATTATGTCAGTAAAGATGTCAGAAGAACCTAAAAAGTATTGCATTGTGTAAGAAGATTTTATGAGTTCTTATTCACGTGCAATTATTTCTTCTCATTGTGATAGATGCTATAAGTGTATACAACTCTGCAATAATCCTTGCTCAAAGCTGTTGGTATCTGTAGTGACCCTCTGAACAGAACATCAGCTGGTTTGTGGGGAGAAAAGTGCGTGGGATAAACTTACTTTTAATTGAATCATAGCAACTGAGACATCTTGGATTATGGAAACTTTCAAAGAATTCCCAAACCAGAAGGCAGCAATGAGGAAGGAGACTCAAACACAGTGTTGGAGGCAGTAGTGAATCTGGGAGCACTGGTAGAGTAGCAAAACCCACAAAACTGCTTTGAAAGCGGAAGACAAATGCAGATGCAGGACACAGAAATTTTATATCAAGTATTTCAGAAAGGCAATGTGATCTACTATGAGCAAAGAGATCATAACATTTTTTTTAAACAGATATATCTAATCTAGAACATATGTCATAAGGGATGAAGTCACCATGAAGAAGATCAGGAAGCACTTGAGTAGGAAGGCAGTAATACCTAGTTGCTTGAAGAGAACAGGACAACTGACATATTTAAAGAGATATTGTCCATCTCTGCACTGTTGCAACATGAGGCTGTAGTTTCTTCGTGCAATGATTGTCTGTTACTATCTGATTGTGAAGTGATTAATAGTATAAGCCTTTGTAAATTTACCCAGTAGAAATCATTCTTATATTTCTATTGTAGGAATGCTTCAATTAGCACAAAAGTGTGCAGTATTCATTAGCAATTTTTTAATGTAGGGATTTTTGGCTGTGTGCTTGTTTTTCCTTGGACTCAGAAATGCTTTGTAAATTATACTATATAAATTGAAGTAAATTTGAGTATGTGGTATACAGATCATCACAGTGTTTGGATTATGAGTTTTATTATTTCGCTGAGGAAGCAATTCAAGAGGTCCAAGGCTATCATTCCTATGTTTTGTCCAACTTCAGGAGAGAAAGTTATTTTCTGGAGAGGTTCTCTGAATAGTTAATTATTTTTGTTCCCTTAAACTTACCCATGTAAATCCCATATATTCCCTCTCCTCAGTAAACATGCAATACCAATGATGAAAAGGAAAAAGCCAATAAAGTCATCAGTAATGACAGTAGTTTTCTAGTTGAAGCAAGTGAAACATTTTTATGGTTCTCCAAGTACAGAATAAAAAGAAGACTCAACCATTAAAGACTAGTAGAAAAAAAACAACCCAACCTCCTACAGGACTTAGGTAAGATGTAGCCTGGGAAGCAAAAGTTAAGGCTCTTGTCATATAGTCTGAACTGAGGAGCCAGAGAGCTGAAAGGCAGAGGTGAGACTTAATACGTACAAACTTAATTCATTAACATATTTTCGCAATGGAAAGGCAAAATAACCCTAACTCAATGCATTTGCCAGAAAACGAGTATCTGTTGCAGATAAGGGGGGATGGAACAAGAGGCAAAAATCACTTTGGTCTGTCTACTCGTTTGGATGAGCTGGCAATACAACAGCTGACTTGCTTTGGTGGATAACAGAGCAAGTTTGAAAAAAAAAGAAAAGAAAAGATGAAAAATGCAATATGCATGAAAAGTCTAACTTCTCAAAGAAATATGCAAGGGTCAGAAAAAAAATGTGTTGATAGCTATCCTTCAGAGGTCAGGAGATGAAAGACATAAGAGTAGTAACTCCTAGGATAAACAGGACAAAAGTTTGAAATAGAGAGGTGAGTGTAAGGTAGCACTACAACCTTCAAATCCTTACTTACACAAAAGTAACTGATGCTTAATAAAATGTGTCCTAGAAAGATCATCTGAAAGTCTGCGAGAAGTACCATGGCCCACATACCTCAGTCAAATGTTAGCACTCATGTGACTGTAAGAAAATTATATTTAAAGGAAAAAAAAATAGTAGTAGTAAGGGTCTTTGGGTGAAGAAGTTGATTATATGACTATCTATACATATTAGTAAACTAGAAATCGGATACATTCTTATTATACTCTTATCTAATTACCAGGAATTTGTGTCACAATACTATTCAGGAATTTGTAAATTTCTCAGAATATGTTTAGTTTTGAAGGAGATTAATGCATTCTAAGTAGTGCAAAGAGAGAAAATCATCTTTACCTAAAATGAGTCTTTATTTGTCTGAACGCGTTTGTGATGCTTTTCTCTGTGCTAAGAGCTATAAAGCACTGCTGCCTATTGCCAATGAAGAGGTTCTTTGGAAATAATAAATAGCTTTTCGTTCTCACATTTTACAATAGCATTAATTTGCTTACTATTCTCAGAGGCTGCATTTAGAGATGAGGAAAATTCTCTGTATTTTATAGTGTGAACTACCTTGCAAGATGTTTCTCAACAGTAACAAAGAACATTTAAATTTGTTTGTGCATCATCCTTAGTATTTAACAAAATTATCTAAGTTGCCTTTCAAGTCTTCTCTTACACAGGTGCAAATAACTGTCCTATCTTAAAGGATAAAAAAAGACATTAAAAATAATGTAATAAAGTTGTTGGTATTTTACGACAGCTGTTTCCATCTATGATGGGTTTCTCCAGGAGAAAAAATCATGGCCCCAGCAGTAGTAACCTCCTACCATTGGAGGGAGCCAACAGCACTTGTTGAGAAATTCGTAAGTCTGGTTTGAAGTCAACTTTTTCAGCACTGCAGGAGTTGAATCATACTGAAATGCTGCAGCACTGTGCACTTTTCATAAAAAAGACATATTCTAAAAATTAATGGCCTATTCCTTACAATACAGTCTAACTACACTTAATTTGAAGTATTAAAGAACATGCTGTAAGTTTAGAGCAAGCTATGTTTGGTGATTATTATGAAGTTTTTATCATGAGCAATAAGTTTACTTTGTAAAGCTGTCACAGAAGCTTTTTATATTTTTAAAGGACATTAAATATGTGTTAAATGCTAATTAAATATTTTTAAAGTTTTAAAATAATACCACATTCTGTCTTACCATTTTGTTTAATTCTACAGTGAGAGTAAAAGTAGGAAGAAAGTAACACAGAAAATGTTGTATTTGGATATTTTGAGTGTTGTTTTACTTGTGCACCAAGATGGTGCATGCATCAAGATTTTTTACCTTTTATATGGTTATTCCAGAGATAGCTAACAAGTTACAACAGTATTGTCTATATTTTTAAATAAAATACTGGGTTCTAAGCTGTCACAAATAAATTAAATTGTTGAGTTAAACACTAGTCAGAACCAGAAAGGAAAAATAAATTAATCCAGGTTGTGCTTGTAAATACTCATCCTCTATAAATCAAAATAACTGTGTAAGTCTTTCATAGCACTTTTTATTTTTAAAGTGCTTTACATTCAGAGAAGCCAAGATTATAGCCTGTCCTGTGCTTGCATATAGAGAAATAAGGAAGACTAAAGCCTCTGCAAGATTTCTTTTCATATTGAAAAGGCATAAAAGTGTGGGAAATTGATATGAGGTATTAATCCTCCCTTACTGCTGTCTCCTGAGGTAACTTTGGATGATGTGCCTATGACAGTAGCCATGCTATTGCTGCATCATAGTTCCAGCACAATCTGAACTACCTTAAATTATAGTTTATTTCCCATGTCAGCAAGGTATCATTATAGCAACATCACAAAGTCTCAACTGACTCAGACTGGGATTACCTCAGTCAAAATCCCTCAGTTCTGAAAGGAGACCTTTTTCTCTTTGATGAATAGATCCACTGAAATTCTGTTAGCGGCATCAGGTTCCCTGAAAATCAGACCAACCCAGACATTATGCTTATTTCACTACCTGTGTACTTTTCTTTGTGTTTGGAGAATCAGTTATTCTAGTTAGTAAAAGGAGTAACAACTGACACTTCTGTTTGCAATTGCTGGTGATCCCAGAACTATCAAGATAGCCTATAGTAGAGAGCTTCACTGCAATCAGACGACAACTATTCTTTTGTAGCATTCCAGGATTAACGGTAAAAAAAAGGTATGTGTTATTTTCTTCTATAAATCAACATTGTATTCTAAGAAGGTAAATTATTAGTCACTGTGCATAACTTGCCAGCAAAGTATTGTCACAGAAGACATCTATAAGAAAAGACTCTCGCTGTCCTTGATGTGTTTTGAGATATGCAATATGTTAAATATGTTAAATACAAACACATGCAAGAGTGTTTATAATACTGCCTCTGCTTTTCATCAGGTCTCATTCTTTCAAAATGCCCTAGTTTAAAGATGTAGTCTAAATAGGAAGGTTTAGCAAAGGAAGTTTAGGACTGAAAATCTTCAAGTGTCATATTCCTAGCATTCAACCCATCTGACTCGTATTTAAAAAATCTTAATATCATAGGATAATTCAAGTTGGAAGAAACCTCAGGAGGTGTCTACTCCAACCTCCTGCTCAAAACAGGGTCATCTTTGAGGTCAGACAAGACTGTTTGGTGCTTTATCTTGACTTCATCTTGAAAACCTCAAAGGATAGAGACTGCACAAGCTCTTTGGACAGCCTGCTATTTTGCTTGACTGTGCCCAAGGTGAGAAAGCTTTTCCTTCTACCTTGTCTGAATGCCTGTTGTTTCAGTTCTTGTCTACATGCACTATGGGGGTATGTATCTATGTTGGAACCTGTACAGCTAGATACTGAAAATGCGTAATGTCAATGTCAAAATGTGACAGTACGTATAAAAATATCAGATTATCATAGATTGTCATCTTCCTAAAATCTGCACTAGTGAGAACTGAGCTGAGATTCTTGTTTGCTTGTTTAATCCTTCTATTAAAATGAAGATATTTTGAAGGGTTAATGAAACCAATAATCATGCTCTAGCTTTGTAGTGAAATAGTTTTCACTGGATTTTAAAGGAGTCTTATAAAGCCTAACATCATAAATGTTGATCTAATAAACCCTTCACTTCCTCTGAAAGGTACTTCTCTCTGCTTCAAACTTGACTGTAATAGTGCAAATTCATGTGTATTCAATGTAGTGCTATGATACTTTTTCCTCCAAGGTTATATATAAATATGTGGAATAGGTTATCAGCTGAAGAATGAGAAACATTTGATAGATTATGAAATCTCAGGTCTCAAAAGATGTTCCAGTGAGTTTGTTTCATTTTTCATATACATGTGTTTTAGGATTTTCAAATTGAATAACATATGTACAGTCCACTTAAATGACACAAAGTATATATATATATA